>NC_139939.1:53225971-53301355 GCF_963454915.1 Gymnoscopelus microlampas | reverse complement strand
GCCCTAATATGGTGAATACTAAATCACGGATATATATTAGACCAGTCATAGAACACTCAGATGTTAGATCCTATACATTCATATTCTTATGCATTTTCCATAGGAAATTCCCACATTTTCCAACGTTGTTGACTGGATTTTAAAATGTCCATTGGTGTGTAATATTACATGTTAAATAGCACACAAAATAGCTCTAATATTCAGTCACAGAGCTGAGACTTGTTCTATACTTCATAGTATTCTTTTTCCATATTCCAGACTTTTACAGACATGTGTAGAATCCTGCGTTGCAAACATTCAAAACTCTGTACAAGCCTAAGCCCTCATTATGATGAAATCAAAGAAGGTAATATTGCATGGTGCTAACAACATACTGGTAAGTAAAGACTGCCATGGACAGCTTGAACTGAAAACATCATCCTCTTTTGGGGCAGCAAGGAGTGAATTGTCATTGTTTATGAGCTGAGTAAATAATCTGGGGGAATGTATAAATATGGTAGATTACATAAATACTTGAGTCAGCAGTAAAAAGGGCTTCCCCTGCTGTTCTAACTGCAAAGTCATTGCCAACCACACATTATCAGATGTCTTTTTGTTTGTGCTGGTCTTGCCCTACATAATAACCTCACTGAAGAGAACTGGTGTCAATTTAGTTCAAAATAGGGTGGTTTGTAAAAAAGGGTTAGGTTCAACTCCTGTTTGGAGTGAAGGAAGCTATGCACGTCAATAAAAGGTCATTAAACTGTTTATATGATGCTCTGCATAGTAGTGTATATCTGTCAGTCATTTAATGTCACTATGAATTGAGTACAAAGGATCACAATTGAAACAAGCCATTGGCTTTCTTATTTAGTCGACCTTGTATTTGAACTGTACTTTCATTTGCTTCTTTCTGCAAACTTCTAAATAAAGTATTCAATCAATAAATCAATCAATCAGGTAATATTCTGCTGCAGCAAATCACACAAGATTGGAAGTGTTATCAGTGTGCAGTTAAAAGTTCATTGCTTTGTAGAATTAAATAAACCTGGAGACATGCATTGCAACTGGTGCCGTCGGCAACGTTCTAATTGTCGCATTTACTGAAAAACTATAACTTTGTCAATGAATGTTACCCTTGCATAGATACAGAACGCCGCAGTAATAATAGCTATAATTTATTCACTATGGAAATACACAGCAGTGTATTTGAAAAAGTTGAGTAGTGGGAAGCTCATTGTTGAGTTGTAGGTAAAATGAACCACTGCAGTCACTGCCGATTGCTGCAGTTTAAGCAGGCTGTTCATTCTGCCGTGTCCAGTCCACACTGATTCAACTGTGTGCTCGCTCGCTGCTGCTGCACACTTGGCTATTGTTCACCAGGCCAAATGGGACCCGTCGTCGTAAACCAGGCTCATTGCACCCACTGACACCCCTCACTCTATTTGACTATCTTAAAATTTAAGCAAAAAAGTGTATATTCCGGCCTGGGCCATAGTGTGACGGTCCAGGCACCCTAGTCTTCAATGCCAGCCTGACAGCGTGTCGCGGGTTCGAACTCCCGTTCCCGACGACCATTGCTACGTGTCACCCCCCCCCCCCCATCTCTCACCCCATTTCCTGCCAGCCTACTTTCCCTATCCCTCTCTAAATGAAGGCCTTAAAAAAAGAAGTGTATATTCCCACCCAGGGCAAAGAGTGAGTTCTGAGACTCAACAGGGTTCTGTAGTATCTGTCCGTGTCCATCTTACACCAGTCAAATCAGCATGGCCTATTTGTGAAGTGTGCACACTATTGTCTGGGTGAACTTCACACATGGACTAATAAAACCCCCTTTCTCTTCTTGCTCCCGCCCCCCCACCTCTAGGGCTTCTTCAGCAGAGCGGGTGAAAGGCTACAGCTTCTACAGCTGTCACAGATGCTTTCCCCCTGCCATTGCCTGGCAACCAAGAACAAATAAAGCCAGCAAACAGGCCTCGTCGTCTCCCCCCCCCCATTGCGACATCATCATCACCTCCCTCCCACTCCTCAAAAACACTCACAACATCTCTAACTCTCTGTCCCCTGCATGCCCACCGACTCAATGTGTGTTTTGTTTTCACTTAAAAGCAAATTGGGGTTATCATGCCTTGTTGAGAGAGAAGGCTGCTGCTGTTACAACAAAAAGGCCAACGCAACCTCCAGTGGTGGGAAAAAGTAGCCTACTCAAATGTTTTACTTAGGTAAAAGTATCAATACTGCAATGTAGAAATACTCCGTTACAAGTAAAAGTCTGAAATTCTAAATGTACTTGAGTAAAAGTACAAAAGTTGGTATAGAAATTTACTTAAAGCACCAAAAGTAAAAGTACTAAAATGTTTGAAACTAGCAGATCTACAAGCTCGCGACGTGTTGTGAGCTTGTAGATCGGCTATTTGTAGCCTAGGTAGAAAATAGGGCTAAAGTTGTTAATGTATGTTGTATAATAAAATAATGTATATCTGCAAAGTAACTAGTAACTAAAGTTTTCAAATAATTGTAGTGTAAAGGAGTAAAAGTACAATATTTGCCTCTGAGATGTAGTGGAGTACTGTACTTCAGTAAATGTACTTAGTTACTTTACACCACTGGCAACCTCACACTGCCTCTTTAAATGTTTTTCTTTTTTTTTCTTAGTTTGACATAATAAGAGGGGGCTAGTAAAAGGGTGGGTGGGTGTGGGGGAGGGGTGGGCAAAAGAGAGTTCTTTTTTTTGTCCTGCTGGTCTCTGTTGGGTTAGGCTGGGGCCAATTTCTAGCAGCAAGTGCCCTGCATCTACACAGTGCTGCTGACACAGGGCCAGATGTTAAAACAAGCTGACACACCACAACCTCAGGCTGATCTAGTGGTCTTTAGGCTATACCTGTGAAGAAGGTATAACAGATGCTATAGCATTGAGGTCACAGACGGTGCTTATTTGTCAACCAACCAGGTGAACTTTGGTTGATTGTCCATAATATGGAACAAAGTGGCAAACTAAACAGTGTTGATTTCGTCGACTAAAACTATGACGAAAAAAATGTTCGTCGACTACCTTTTTTCACTGACGAAAACGACAGTGAAACGCGCCACAGCGCGTTGTGAGCTTGTAGATCTGCTATTTTCAGCATGCAACCGAGTGTGAAATCAGCCATTACGACGCCATCAAGGCACCGCTAAAATACATTTTAGTCGACTGTAGATTTAGTCGACTATAATCTTATGATATTTAGACGCCAAAAAATAGACAAAAACTAAAACATTTCAGATGACTAAAATGACTAAAACTAAATGGAATTTTATTCACAAGACTATGACTGAAACTAAATCAAAATATGCTGTCAAAATCAACACTGAAACTAAGAGCTTTCCTTTCTTGTAAAAAAATGTAAATGCAAAACATTCTGCATGATCTTGAAGAGCAACTTTAATCATGATACTGCCACACAGATGTTGCTGTTTGCATAAGGACTCAGGAAGTCAATGCTGACCTCTACTGGCAGATAGCTTATCAAATGTATTTTTTTTTTTTGCTACACTTTGACTGCTCTACTGTGTATTACAATGTTTGAGGGTAGTATACAACATGCCATGCAGCTTATCAGGCTGATTAAACAAATTACAGGGAGAAAGTTGTCATTGCAGTCTAGATGGCCGCATTGTGTGACCCATTCAATCCGGGAACGCGTACCGTGTCTTTTTAGATCTCTTTGGGCTATTCAAAAAGAGCAGATATACAAGCTCATAGCGTGGCACCAAGTGCCACACTACGGGCTTGTAGATCTGCTCTTTTTTAAACCAAATCATAAAAGTTTGCGCAAATCTTTCGAATACATATAACATTTTTAACACAAATCATTGCTTTTTTTACGTATGTTTCTATATCAGTGGTTCTCAAACTTTTCCCTGTCCCACAATTATATGTATTTGGCCACGGACCCCCATCTCAAAATATGTTGTAATAGAGACCCCATGAAGCAGATTTGAGTCAAATGTTTTCCCTTTAAAAAAATAAAAAAAATATATATACAAATTTTCACGATTAAAAACAAATAGCAGATCTACAAGCTAATAGTGCGGCACTCGGTGCCGCGCCATTAGCTTGTATATCTGCTAATTTTGCATAGCCAAAGACATCTAAAATGACACAGATGTGTCCCTGGATTGAACGGGATAAAGGTCAAAGGCCCAGTGCAACTAGTTTTGTGCAACAGCACCCTTTACTGGAGGCTTGAGAATCTAGGCCAAAGATCACCATTCCTCACAGCTTATGGAAGTAGAGCACAAAAAAAAGCAGCTGGGTGAAAACAAGGGCCACACTGAGACCGTGTAAAGCAAGTACTTAAAAATAAATTGTGCACAACCGAAAAGAATGCCAATACAACTAAATGGTTATCAAAGATCTCCTTCATTGTTTAATAGTAGACACTGTGCCACAAAAATGTCATGTCCGCAGCCACAAATCACGTGCCAAGGTTTACGAATTCCAGCTATTGTATCATGTCATTCATGTCACTTCTCTACAGAATTTTGCAAATCAGTTCTTACATTTATGTATAAATATATACAGTTTATAGATGATTCTGATAGCATGGATGGCGATGGATTTTATTTTTTTCCGTCGTTGTGCTGTTGTTGTTGTTGGTTGAGAAACATTTTGCAGAGGAATACACATGACCCGACGTCACGCCTCCTAATGTAGCACATGCTTACGTCGTATCATTTATGCCAGCAGAGCACACACGTAGCCTAATATATACAGGAATGTTGACTAATAATACTATCATACAAAGTCAATCCTATGAGACATAAGAGCTATTCAATATCGTGGGCATAGGGGATATGCCAACAACACAGTGCACCAAAGGCATAATATTTAAAAGTCCTGCCAACAAGGCACTGGCACTTAATCAGTTTTTTTTAAGGGGGAATGATGGGGGGGGGGGGGGTACCATTGTGAAGTTGGACCACGTGACATAAAAGGGCATTTGTGAAGTGTTTCGCGGTCTTACAGTGCGCGAAATTCACTCGCTTAACGACTGCATTCCAGATGCATTAAGAGAGCAATGTAATCGGTTCTGCTAACATGCATGATGCTGGCTAAGCATGTGCTTCATTTGAAGTCCTTAACTAATTAGTCTTGAGGAGATTCAGGCTGAAGTCATGCTGTTTACACAGCAAAAAAAATAAAAGAAAAAGACAACCATGTTTTAGAAAAGTGACTCGTCTACTAAACCCCGAAGGAAAGGAAAAAAAGAATGAAGAAAAGCCGTATACTTGAAGATTTCTCTTGATTGGTTAACATCACACTAGGCTGTTAAAAATTGCTGTATACATTTTGAGCCTTCGTTTCCAGTATATGTGTGTGTTTCAGTAAAGTATGCACAAAAATAAGCCCAGTGGGTTCGGTGGATGATGGGGCTCACTGTCCTATTGCTGACCTTGTCTGGACCGGTCTTTTTTTTCGTTTCTTTTTTTTGTGTTGGGGGCGTGGGGGGGTCGGTAGGGGGGGTTATTATAGCTGCACACACAATTTACAACTGGGCCCACTCAAAAGTCTTCCCTCAGTTCTTCGTATTTCCTTCCCTCACTTTCTCTTTTCCTTTCTTACTTTTTCTCTCTCTTGGTTTCTCTATCCCTGTGGATCATGGATAACGTTTGAGATCGGTTGTGGTGGTGGTGGGCGGGGGCGGCTGGTTGGGTGGAGTGTGGGGGGGGGGGGGGTCCCCTCTCGCCTCAGCCTCAGCAGCAGCCGCCAGAAGAAGTGTTGACCGGCTTGCTCTGGATCTTGATGTTGGACTTCTCCGACGCGCCGGCCGTGGCTCCGGGCCCCATTCTCTTCTTGATCTCGGCCGCCATGGTCATGAAGGCTTGCTCCACGTTGGTGGCGCTTTTGGCGCTGGTCTCCAAGAAGGGGATCCCCAAGTTGTCAGCAAATTCCTTTATTAAAAGAGAGAGGGAGGAGGGGAGTGGGGATCGAAACGTTTTTTAACCAATAGAGACCTGAAGCCGATTCTACACGTCTCCTAAATCCCAACAGTATTCTGAAAAACGTATGTTTCTATATCAGTGGTGCTCAATCTTTTTCATGTCAAGGACCCCCAAAATGATATGTATTTGGCCGCGGACCCCCATCAAAATATTTCGTTCCAGGGACCCCCCAGAAGCAAAGATTTGAGTTACAAATATTCGTTAAAAAATATACATATTCAAAGATTTGCACACATTTGTTACGATTTCTCAAAAATAGCAGATCTACAAGCTCATAGCGCGGCACTCGGTGCCGCGCTATGAGCTTGTACTGTATATCTGCTATTTTTGAATAGCCCAAAGTGTAAAATAATGCTTTTTAGCTCAAATCTAAAAATGACACAGTTCCAGGTCTTAATGGCTTAAGACAGGGAACACATCTGTGTCATTTTTAGATTTCTTTGACTATTCAAAAATAGCAGATATACAAGCATAGCACCGAGTGCTGCGCTATGAGCCTGTAGATCTGCTATTTGTTTTTGAAAAATCTTGAAAATGTGTGCAAATCTTGGATATTTTTTTAAAGCGAACATTTTTAACTCAAATCTTTGCTTCTGGGGATTCTACAAATGTCTTATAAATCCTAACAGTTTTTTTGGGGGGGAAAACACGTATGTTGCTATAATATCAGTGTTTCTCAAACCTTTTAAGCCAAGGACCACCCAAAATTATATGTATTTGGTCGCGGCCCGTGGAGCCCCATCTAAAAATATGTTGTTCCAGGGACCCCCTCCCCCAGAAGCAAAGAATTGAGTTACAAATGTTTGCTTTAAAAAAAAAAATATATATATATATATATATATATATATATATATATATATACATATATATATATATACATATATATATATTCAAAGATTTGTACACATTTTCCCAAAAATAGCAGATCTACAAGCTCATAGCGTGGCACTCAGTGCCGCGCAATGAGCTTGAAGATCAGCAATTTTTTAATAGCCCAAATAAATCTTAAAATGACACAGATGCGTTCTTAACGGAGCCTGAGTTATACTTAGTTGTGTTCCGGGTGTCGCACACCAAAAAAAATGCCAGATCTAGAAGCTTGGCACATTTGTGAGCTTGTAGATCTGCTATTTTTGGGAGGTCAAACACTGGCACGCAACCAGAGAAAAAGTGCACAGGAAACAGTAGTGAAATATTAACTAACTACACTGTTGCGGTATCCACTTACCTTGGCTGTAGTATAATCCACAACTTTCTTTGTCGTAAGGTCACACTTGTTTCCTACTAACAGCTTGTTGACATTCTCACTGGCGTAACGATCGATCTCCTGTAGCCACTGTTTCACATTGTTGAACGACTCCTGAGAAAACAAAGTAGGAAGAAGTAGGCCTGTCACAATTATTACATAATCGTTTAATCACAATTATTTGAGATAATAACAATTATGATTGCATAATCCTCATAATCATTTCTATGTTGCAATATTTAAAAAAAACAGAAATAGCAGATCTACAAGCTTACAACGCGTCACTTTATAATTTTCTTTAAATATGTCAATAATGTCTTTGTATATTTCAGTTATTTGTCATATCTGCCCTGTGCAATTTTTGATTACAAAGCCTAAGGCTTCATATGTTCCTACGTTCAATGTCAAACAACCACACTTTTTTCCCCTTCTTTAAAACAAAAAACAGGATAGGCACTTGAAGTCATGGACAGCAATTATAGGTTTGTTTTTCCTTTTAAGCACTTCATCAACATAGACGAATAACTAGTTATATACTGGAGCACCCAGCTTTACACTTTTATTACAAAAGGTAATTAAATGTGAAGTGCTCAACAACAACAACAAAATAAACCTTAACACATTACCTAACAACAACGGTTATACTCGTTGTTGGAAAAATACCCCGTTATCTGCCAATCAACGAGTATATATATATATTTTTTTTTTAAATCCTGTATCTCGGCTCCTGTGTACTTTTTTTTTACCATGTTATTTTGGGTGAAACATGCTATTTTCAATTGGCTGCAATTATGGAACGGATTACCGCAATCGGATTTTTTTTTTCCACGATTCTACGAGACTCCTGTGTGTGTGTAATGAGGGGATCACCATGAGGACGGTGATCACTGAAAATATTGTGTGACTACTTAAAAAATGTTTTTTTAACATTGAATGTAATGCTGGCAGTGGGGGAAGTAAAAACAAAAAAACCTCTGGCAGGGAATGTGTTAAAAGATTATTATCGATTCATCCAAATTTAAGTCTGAATGTTAGTTCAATTCATATAATGAATTATGCCAGTTGGGTAATGGTTTTCTTAAAACAGCAAGACCACTTTGGTAGAGGTTTGGTTTGTGTAGTCACCTTGCTATGATGTAACTCCAAAGGTGGACAAGAAATCTAAAATAATTGCTCCATTGATAATTCAAAATATGCTCCTCGTTGACTTAATTGTACGGGGAAAAAGCTCTCAAAGTCACTATTTTAGCCCGTGAACGAACGTAAACAAAGGTTATTCAGACAATATAGAACATCACAAAACCCAGTACTGTTAATGTACTGGATGTCAGCTTCCAGTTGTTTTTGCAATTTTTATTAGGAAGAAAACCCGTACTGAATCCGGATTTTCAAATGGTAAAATCAACAGGAAGTTGACATTTTTATATTAAAAAAAAACAGTACTGGGTTTGGAGATGTTCTAATATATATTGTCTGAATCAGCTTTGTTTGTGTTCTTTTACGGGCTAAAAGAGTGACTTGAGTCAATGAGGAGCACATTTTGAATGATCAATTTCTAATCGATGGAGCAATTAATTTTGAGTTCTTGTCCACCTTTGGAGTCACATTGCAATCATCATTGCAAGGTGACTACACCACCCAAACCTCTACCAAAGTGGTCTTGCCCTTTATGAATGTATAATCTAAGTACACACACTCAGTAGGCCAAACAGGATCATAATGTAAGACAAATTACATCCACATTTTTGTTCCTGAGTGAGAAAGTTCTAATGAGGGAACAAGGACAGAGAGAAAGAGGCACTGACCTGATCTGTGACATCATAAACTACAATAATGCCATGAGCTCCTCGGTAGTAACTAGATGTGATCGTCCTGAACCGTTCCTGACCGGCCGTGTCCCACTGTGAAACAAAAGTTCAAATGCAAAAGGTGCAAATGCAAAATTGTAAATACAAGAATTACAAGACATGACAAGAGAATAAAAGACCTGAATCAACTTATTGTGTAAATTTACTGCTGGAGTTCTTTGATTTAACTGTAGGACCATTTCACTGGAATGTACTTACTATCTGAAGTTTGATGGTCTTTCCATCTAACTCTATGGTCCTGATCTTGAAGTCCACACCAATCGTACTAATATAGCTCTCTGTATACGTGTCATCCTAAAGAGAGAAAAAGAAACAGAGTATTTAGAAATCCAATAGAGCACCTAAGTCTGACGTAATTTACGCATTCTACCTGGGTCACGTTTTCCCACCCCCCATTCTGAATTCCCATAGACATGTTTAATATCGCGTAAAATAATAACTGTGTTCCAAAAATAAACAAATGACCCCGGCGGTTAACCTATGAGTGACTGACTACCATAAAAGATACAGAGCCTCCTCACTGATAATATCGCAGAGACAGTTTGTTTATTTTTGGACCACAATTGTTATTTGAGACGATTCTAAGATGACCCAATGTTATTCTCCATAGAGAAATTACTTCCGCGACCCAGGGGATGAACGAGTGACGTCAGGACTTCTGTGCTCTATATAGCTTTATCTTTATCACTTCTTCCAATTACACAGTTTATTAGCCAGATGGTTTTATTCAACTTCCAGTTTGCCACCACCACCACTGTACATCATTTCTGTTCAGTATCCGCTGTGGTCGGGACCTCCAGCAAGATATGCTCAATATATGGAAGAAGGGCGCTTATTTCCTATCTATTCATTATTCAAGTATTTACCCAGGAAGAATTGTCTAAGTAGGCTAACTGCATATTAGACACACAGCATTGTAGGCTAGCTATTAGCTAATGATTCCACCATTAGCTCAGCGTTCAGTCTTTTTTTTTTATTGGCAAATACTGTTATAATATACTGTCAGTGCCTGAAAGTCATGTTCCAAAATGGGGGAGGAATTCCCCATGTAAATACTTCAGATAGGGGAGATGTATACACATTCTGAAATGAGCATTAGATTGGTGAGATTTGCATTACTCAGTGAATTTCTGAATTTTACTTTCTCTTGGTTATGACCATAGTGATCTTAACCACGGAACGTAAGCCTTAAATAGTTGCCGTTTCATTGTACGATAAATAGCCGATCTACGTGAAAATATAGCTGACCAACTATGTGAGCTACTGAGCTTGTAGATGACTATTTTTTGCAAATAAATAATACAATTTTCACCTAATGACATACCCAAAATAGGGACGCCGGGGTTAAAGTGGTTATTGTGTTTCTCCAATTGTCACCAGGTCCGTAAAATGTGAAAGGTATGAAAAAACAGATACCGCCCAAGCCATACATTCAAGATTGTATTTGTTACATCTCATATACAGCAGTGGTTCTCAAACGTTTTCATGTCAAGGACCCCCAATTGACATTTAGCCTGCGGACCCCCATTTGAAAAGATATTCCAGAGAACCCCATAAGAGAAGATTTTTACGGCTCTAGCAGTGATTCTCAACCATTTTAATTTCAAGGACCCCCAGCTTGACATGCATTAGAGGCTACGGACCCCCAATCCATTTAATGGCATTTATATCTCTGGGACCCCAATTTATATTGAAAAATCAATGTTAATTTAGCTCTGAGAGTGTACAAATGGAACCAAATGGACCCGTTAGAGACCCCACTTTGAGAACCACTGACATACAGGTACATGAGACCAAATGCTATGGTTTTGGTTTTCTCTGCGTTAATTTTATTCCGGGGTGCTTTGATTTATCTATACACTGTAAGCCTGTTTGACTGGAATCGTTATGTACTTATTATGTTAAGTGGTAGATAATAATCTTGAGTACTTACTATCTGAAGTGGTAAGATATGATACAGTATGTACAGGGTTATCAACTATCTGTGTTGTTGATGAAACTTTATAGCCCATTATGCAATAGTGGCATTTCTACCACGACACGCTTACAAACTAGTACTTACTGCAAACCGGAGAAGGAGACAAGACTTTCCAACACCAGAATCGCCAATCAGGAGCAGTTTGAATAAATAGTCACTGTAAAGATGGAGTAAAAAATACCTCAGGGTTGTTGTTACACAGATATGCTGCAATACTTCTGCTGCTATGATATCATAGCACTAGTCACTAATTTGATTTGATGAGATTACAGCAAGCTGTTTCACAGAACACGTTTTTCTGTACGTCTGTCAGTATGTGTTCATAGGCCTGTCACAATTATTACATCATCGTCTAATCAAAATTATTTGAGATATTGGCAATTATTTCTGCATAATCGTCATAATCGTTTCCATGTTGAAAAATGTACACACATTTTAATGTTAAATAATATTAATATTAAAAAAGCAGAAATAGCTGATCTACACGCTTACGTTGTAAACATGTATTTTTACATGTAAAACATTATTAAATGTGTCAAAGGAAAACATTTACACTATGTACGACTTTTAACTTTGACGTTTGTTGTACCAGTGAGTAGCTATTCTCTGGGTTGACATGGCAAATAAAGAAACCCTGACACGTCCTTACCCAGAAAGTTGGATACCAACAGTGGTTTACTCCACTACATCTCAGAGGCAAATATTATACTTTTACTCCACTACAATTGTCGGACAACTTTAGTTACTAAAGATGTTTTATACATTTTATACATTTGAACACTTGTGAAATGGGACATTCTGCATTCTTTCTGCATTGCAGTATTGATACTTTTACATAAGTAAAAGAATGTGAGTACTTTTTTTTACACCACTGTCATTCTGTGTCACTTTGATATAACAACAACATGCTGGCCAAATAACATAATTGACAGTATACGCACCCTACCCAGCCATAGTTATAATGACCCATCCCCAATGCCTAATAGTATAGCTACCCAGCCATAAGAGTTATAATGACCCAGCCCAATACATACCTATAGCTACCCAGCCATAATAAGAGTTATAATGACCCAGCCCCAATACCTATAGCTACCCAGCCATAAGAGTTATAATGGCCCAGCCCCAATACCTATAGCTAGCACAGCAGACAAAGCAGCTGACGTTCATTTTACAGTAAACTGATGCTAGCTCCAACTGGCTAAGCTAAGCTAAGCTAAAGCAAAGGGCTAGCTGGGCTATAGTAAGCTGACAGCTCAGCCAAAGTGTCATCGTCACACACACACAGCAATGTGTCCACTTACTATTCGGGATTCATCGTTGACTACACACGATAAACGGTTATTATTTATTTTTTTCGTCGTAGATTAGCCTTTAAAGCTCGGTGTGTATTCAAGAAAAAAGCTACCGTTTCTTTTTTTTCCTTTTTTTTTTGTTGGTCAGGAACTACTAGCTAAACTAGCTGTCGCAGCCAGAACAGCATAATCGAATCAAATATGGCTGCTCGTCCTACCAGGAAATACCTAAAAAGACCTAGTGGTTGATGGGTATTGTAGTCCAAGTGGTTCTCAAACGTTTTTGAACAGGGGGTCCGGGACCCCTTGGGCAGTGGTTCTCAAACATTTTCATGTCAAGGACCCCCAAATTGACACTCATTAGCCCGCAGACCCCCATTTGAAAAGATAAGCCAGGGACCCTCATAAGAGAAGATTTTTTTTTTTTTACAGCTATAGCCATAACAAAAATGATATCAAGGACCTCCAGTTTGACATGCATTAGGCTACGTACCCCCATTTAATGGCATTTATATCCCTGGGACCCCAATTTGTATTGTAAAATCAATGTTAATTTAACTCTGAGAGTGTACAAATGGAACGGGTCCATTTGGTTCCATTTGTAGCCTACACTCTCTGAGTTACAGACCCATACGAGTCCATTTGGTTCCTATCCATCATTTAGCTGGAGACCCCCTGGAACCTTGAGAATCTTGAGTACCCCTGGGGGTCCCCGGACCCCACCTTGAGAACCAATGCCCTAGGGGATTTTTTTTTACATTAAAGGTAGGGTAAGTGATATTTTTGGGTTAAAACAAAAAGTATTTTGTTAAAAGGTTAAAATACTATAGTCTGATCATTGCTATAGAGTGTTTTGTCAGTAACAGATGTCTCCATGTCTCTCCAGCTCTTTAATAAACAGAAAATACATTTTCCGGTAGGTGTCAAAATCTCAGCCAATCAGGAGAAAGTACCAATTTTTAAGCTTAATTTGTATAGTGTTTCAGTTCCAATTTTGTCTGCTCATTTCTTAGTGTCATCACTTCCAATTTCACTTTTTTAATCTGTATCCTGATTGAGTTCTCTATCCTGATTGGATAAAATTGGAAATGAAACTGAAACTGAAACGAAAATGCATTTTCTGTTTAATAAAGAGGTGGAGAGACAAGGAGACTCCTAATACTGAACAAACACTCTAGCAATGAGTACTATCACAATAAAGAGCTATTTAACAATTATTTTAACCAACGCAAATCACTTACCCTACCTTTAACCACTTGAACCCTATTATCCCTATTCTGAAGAGAATTTAAGCAAAGAAAAATAGCAGATCTACAAGCTCACATTGTGCTATTTTTGGCAAAGAGGTTTTGGTGTTGGTCTAATGAAATCTATGAAAATACAATTTTATACAGTATGTAGTGGGGTTCCCTGCTTCATCTCTCTTTCAGCTATAGGGGGTCCTTGGGCTGAAAACGCTGAAGACCCCTGTTTTAGAATAATATAAATATTTGGCCGCGGACACAATGGTGTGTAAAGTCAGTAAGTACATTTACTCAAGTACTGTACTTACAGTACTGTAATTCTGAGGTACTCTTACTTTACTGGAGTATTTCCAAATGTCAATATATGTTTTACTTCTACTCCACTGCATCTCAGAAATAAATATATTGTACTTTTTCCTTCACTACAATTATTTGAAAACTTTAGGTAGTTACTTTGTGGATTTGGATTATTATTAGAAAGCTATATTTACCACTACAGCCCTGTTTAAATGTTGGCAATTTGAAAATAGCCGATCTACAAGCTCACACAACACAATGATGCATCATTGGGCATGCGAAGTGATCACTTCGCAATCCCAATGATGCATCATGACAAATTGCTTGCTCAGGGAGGGATGTCGGGTCTCTTCTCTACATGTAAAGTGTCTTGAGACAACTTGTTGTGATTTGACACTTTAATAAAATTGAATTGAATTGAATTGAAAAATAGATCGGCTATAAAGAAATATAGGGCTTAAATGTTGAAAGTCATCATTATTTTGTTAGGGACCAACTCAGGGGCCACTGCGGGGTCCCCAGACCGGAGCCCATTTTGTGTTGTAGTCAACCAGTCAGTGTTGTAGTCAACTTGCAGCAGGGTTGCGGTTCTAGTCAACCACTTATAAACTGCCATAACAATGCAAAAGTCAGTGGGAAAATGTTCAAGTGTGACAGAGAAAAATGATATGCTAGCTCTGCTTATATTGAAAAGTTGTATTATACGTCAGTTTAGGGTAGAGTGGGGGTAAAACGCCCCCTTGAGGTGTATTTGCTGTATTTCTCCAAAAAAGCACTGCTATTAAACACATTTCCTGACTCCCACTACTCTTGCTCCATGCAACATTTTATGATCTCATTTCATCAAAGTCTAGTTATTCCAACATAATGAGACAGAGGTAAATTGATGATTTTAATACAATGTAATGAAATGACACTTCTTCACTTATTTTTGTATGTTAATAGGAAGGGCTTAATCCTTATTGTTTAGACAAAAGAAAACAAAACCTCTGTTGGTGCATATTGCCTTGGTGGTTGGTGGAATTTTGCCCCAGTATGTGGTTATTATTAGTTATATAGTTGTTGCAAGTCATAACTGAGTACATGAATAAAGACATTTTGGTATGACACTTGGTTAGCTAGTTTAACTAACAGCATCTTAGGCCTACTGTTATAATAACAATTCATAGTAAATATTAAAAGAATACTTGATTTTAGAGAAAATATAAGTATTCAGACATTGCATAATATAATATAAGATACGTTTGCATATACCTGGCAGAATCTTAAAATACACATTCCAATGATTAAGAAAAAACAGGGGCCATAATTTTGTTTTGTTTTTTGTTTGATTTCTTTGCCATTTCTGTCCTGAAATAGTCAAGGTGTGCTTGTCTGCTTGAACTTTACTTATGATCATTTTAATGAATTCCTCAGTCACAATTCAAAAATGTGTTCATTTGTTCAAAAGTTATGCTCTTTTCTGTTATCCATTTTCAGGTTGGGTAAGATGTTCAGGCTTGGGTATTAAGATGTGCAATAAAAAGGTAAAAAATGAACCTCATGGGACATTAGGGGCATTATTTTAGCCTGATACCTGGCAAGATCTTAAAACACACACTTCAAGGATTAAGAAAAAACGGTCGGCAAGAAGATCCACTCTTTATCCACTATTTAAAAAGAGAAATGTAGCCTAGATGAGATCAGAACATTTTCTGCTAACGTTTTGCAGTTTTCATCCTGGAATAGACTCAAGATTTGCTTGAATCTTAATAATGACCACTTTAACAAATTCCTTGGGGTGTATGTAAAATGTGCTCATTTGTCTCAGTTTGGGTTTATGTTTGGGAGTATGAAAGGGTCAAAAATAAACCCCATGGGACATTATTTCATCCTGTTACCTGGCAAAATCTTAAAATACACACATAAAGTATTAATTAACCACGTGAAGCTAATTACTATTTTGAATGCTGTGTAGTTGAAATTATTCTGGTGGGACATCTTGTCACCGTTTTGATCGGACAGTGGCTCTGCTCTCTCTTCTGATTGAATCTTTATACGATGGATTTCGATCCATGCTTTTTTATTCTGATTGAGCTATTCCCAAGGAGAGATCATAAAGGAACTGCCGTATCTAGAAATATAAAACAGAACAATTATAAATGTGATATATTTTGCTATTATTACACTGTAATTGTGTGTTCTCCAAGTCCAATAACCTTTACTCTTTTGTAAATACATGGAGGTAGATGCTCCACTTTTTTTAATCTCTTCCTCAAAGCAGTGATCTGAACTAACGATGTTCAGAGCAAGCTATTCGTTAGCATTAGTGTACATAATATTTAATCAAATCTGGCAGGATGTATAATATTATATCTAAATTAGTTCACCAGTCACTAAGCCTTTCATGCAGGAGATAACTTAAACCTATGGATATTAGTGAAGGGGAGAAAGCAATTAAGATAGAGTAATATGGATGGTGGCAGGCACTCCATACTGACTGGTTAGATCAATAATTTGGATGTCCGGTTAACCACTTGACCCCCAGTATCCATATTCTGGGGTAACATTTGCCAAAAATAGCATATCTACAAGCTCACAATGTTGGCTATTTCTGGGGAAGAGAATTGGTGTAGAAAGAAAAAAGCGGTCCAAGTAGAGAGCCAACTCAGGTAGGGTTTACTAGGGTGAGCGAAGTACCCCAGGGCTCTATACTACAGTGACTTTTCAGTTTTCGCTGTACATTAAATATCTTCGCAGAAAATAGCCGATCGACAAGCTCACAAGTGAGCTTGTCAATCTGCCAACTTCTGCGAAGGTTTCCCCAGAATACTGATGCTGGGGATTAAGTGGTTAAGGGTTGGTTGGGTTGGTCTACGTTAATGTCAGGTTAACAAAAAACACGACCTTGAGCAGAAACGGGTGAGATATTCTGGGGATCTTGTATGGGATTTCAGTCGAAAGGGAACTCCTGTCTTGTATTGCTTGATACAGCCTAATTACCACCTACTGGTCACTAGAAATATGGTCACTAGAAATCTAGACACAGATTAAAAACTAAAAAGAAAATTCATGGTGGGGTATTTCCTGGTTTTAATGCAGTGCGAGAAAAACATGGTAGGGGACATCACAGAACCCAAAAAATAAGAAAAGGTTACATTTCATGTTATAGGTAGGACCTTTCAGCACCACACAATCCATATCAATAGAAAGAAAACTGCATTTAAGGTTATTCAAAAGACACATAGCAAACATTTACAAACACTCAACCCAGGTGAATTTGCTTGGAGACAAAAAGGAGAAAGTCCTTATCCGGTCTGTTTATAACGTGGGAGGTACTACCACAGGTACACTGAAACATCACTTTGTGTCCCCTTGTTTAGATGAGGGGAAATAAACTTGCAGTTTCTAACATAGAGCTCTAGCAAAGAGAGAGCTACACGCTATTAACTATCTTATTATACAGTACATTGTAGAGACAGGAAACCGAGGTCGAAGAAGGGAGACATGCAGATCTTAATGGAGTCAGATTCTGACCTGAATCCTCATGACTTACAAGGAGGATGTGGTCCATGCACAAACTGGCTGAGGGCGCGCTCCCACCGCACTGTTATTTTACCTAAGGGGCGGAATCTGCCAATGCTTTGTCATGCAAATGCGTGGATTCTTGGAAAAAATCCTCAAGACCATGAATCCACGCATTTGCATTGACAAAGCATTGGCAGATTCCGCCCCAGAGGTAAAATAAAAGTGCGGTGGGAGCGCGCCATGAGCCACTAAACACCCAGCTGGGGAAATCATGTCTGTCAACAGAGTATTCCCAACATGGAATATTGGTTGGGGTTATCTGTACTGAAACAGCTGAAACAACTGAAACCTATAACCAATTGTTTGGCTGGCACCACATCCAATCAAATATGTGGAAAGCAGAGAATGCTACTTACAAACGCTACTTCATCAACGACTTACAAAAAACAATTTGAGGGCTATTGATTCTAGGTGGACCGCTGTGGGCCATCGACAATGGTTGAGAACCCTCCTGTCATGTCTTGGTGTATTTGCTTCTCCCTAACGCCAGTTTCCTGTCCCTCTATACTCTTCTGTCAAATGAGGAAAAAAATTGCCAAAATAAAATATAATTCTCATGTCTCACATAAGCAGACACATTTCACAATCCAGTTTCTTCACAATAGTTGGGTCAGGTCCTCGACCTGCAATACTGCAATACGAAGGTCCTCAGCATGATTGCTCATAATTCTGCTAAAGTCGATGAACAGAAGCTCTTTTTTTGTCAGTTCTTCCTGGATCACATTCAGTTGATTCTGGAGTAGCCAATTTTTCTCGGACAGAACCTCCTTTTCTCCAGCTAGTTCCTGTCGCTCTTTCCCCCATCTCTCCTGTTCCATGCACAAAATAGAATCTTTGTTACCCAGCTCTTCGTTGGTGAGGTCAAGTTGATTAAGGAGTTTCCCATTTTTATCAGCCAGACCCTCCTTTTCTCCAACTAGTCCCTGTCTCTCCTTCCCCCATTTCTCCTGCTCCAAGCACCAAAGCACATGGTTGTTTCTCAGTTCTTCCTGGATGAGGCCTGATTGGTTCTGGAGTTGTCCGTTCTTCTTAGCCAAAGCCTCCTTTTCTGCAACTAGTCCCTGTCTCTCCTTCATCCATTTCTCCTGCTCTGTTGACCAATAAAGATCTTTGGTTCTGAGTTCTTGCTGGATGAAGTCCAGTTGATTTAGGAGTAGCCCATTCCTCTCAGACAGAGCTGCCATTTCTCCAGCTAGTCCCTGAAGATGCTTAACACATTTCTCTTGCTCTGTGCATGAAAGAGGACCTTTGGTGCCTAGTTCTTCCTGGAAGAGGTCCAGTTGGTTCTTGTCGAGTTGCCCATTCTTGTCAGTCAGAGTCTCCTTTTCACCAGCTTGTCCCGGTCTCTCCTCCCCCCATTTCTCAATCTGCGATACTGCAATACGCAGGTCCTCCGCATGGCTGCTCATCACTTTGCTAAAGTCAACGAATAGAAGCTCTTTTTTAGTCAATTCTTCCTGGATAAATTTCAGTTGATACTGGAGTTGCCCGTTTTTCATGGCCAAAGCCTCCTTTTCTCCAACTAGTTCCTGTCTCTCCTTCCTCCATGTCTCCTGCTCTGTAGACCAAAAGGTATCTTTGGTTATCAATTTGTGCTGGATGAGGTCCAGTTGATTTTGGAGTTCCCTTCTCTTTTCAGCCAAATCCTCATTTTCTCTAACTAGTCCCTGTCTTTCCATCCCCCATTTCGCCTGCTCCTTGCACCAAATAGAATCTTTGGTTCTCATATCTTCCAGGATAAGGTCCAACTGGTGCTTCAAAACCTCCTTCTCTCCAGCTAGCTCTTTTATCTCATTCCTACATTTATCCTGCTCCTTGCACCAAAGTCTATCTTTGGTTGTCAGTTCTTCCTGAGCGAGCTCAAGTTTGTTCTGGACTTGTCCATTCCTCTCAGCCAAAACCTCATTTTCTCCAGCTAGTCCCTGCCGCTCTTTCCCCCATTTCTCCTGCTCGTTTCTCAGTTCTTCCTGGATGAGATCAAGCTGGCTATGGAGTTGCTCGTTTTTCTTAGCTAAAGTATCCATTTCTCCAGATATTCCCTGTCTCTCTTTCCCCAATTTCTCCTGCTGCATGTGCCAATAATCATGTTTGCTTTTCAGTTCTTCTTGGATGAGGTATAGTTGATTCTGGAGTTTCCCATTTTCCTTGCCAAAAGCCTCCTTTTCTGCAACTAGCCCCTGTCTCTCCTTTGCCCATTTCTCCTGCTCTGTAGACCAAAAACTATCTTTGGTTCTGAGTTCTTGCTGGATGTGGTCCAGTTGATTTAGCAGTAGCCCATTCTTCTCAGAAAGAGCTGCCATTTCTCCAGCTAGACCTTGCAGATGCTTCACATATTGCTCTTGCTCTGTGCATGAAAGAGGATCTTTGGTGCCAACTAGTTTGGTGCCTAGTTCCTCCTGGAAGAGGTCCGCTTGGTTCTTGAGTTGCCCATTCTTGCCAGCCAGAGTCTCCTTTTCACCAGGCAGTCCCTGTCTCTCCTCCCCCCATTTCTCAATCTGCAATACTGCAATACGCAAGTCCTCTGCATGGCTGCTCATCACTTTGCTAAAGTCAATGAACAGAAGTTCTTTTTTTGTCAGTTCTTCCTGGATGAATTTCAGTTGATACTGGAGTTGCACATTCTTCTTAGCCAAATCCTCATTTTCTTCAGCTAGTCCCTGTTGCTCCTTACCCCATTTCTCCTGCTTATTTCTCAGTTCTTCCTGGATGAGGTATAGTTGATTCTGGAGTTGCCCATTTGTCTTGGCCAAAGCTGTCTCCGGCTCACAGGTATCTTTAGTTTTTAATCTTTGCTGGATGAGATCCAATTGATTTTGGAGTTTCCCGTTCTTCTCAGCCAGAGTCTCCATTTTCCGAGTTAATTTCTGTAGATCCTTTACACATGTTCCAGTTCTGCCTAGTTCTTCCTGGATGTGGTCCAGTTGACTCTGGAGATGGATATTCTTCTCAGTCAGCTCCTCCTTTTCTCCTGCTAGTTCCTTTCTCTCCTTCACCCATTTCTCCTGCTCCATGCACCAAAGAGTATATTTGTCTCTATGTTCTTCCTGAGTGAGATCCAGTCGGTTCTGCAGTTGCCTATTGTTTTCTGTCAAAGCCTCCTGTTCTCCAACTAGTCTCTGTCTCTCCTTCCCCCATTTCTCCTGCTCCATGTCCCTAACAGAGTCTTTGTTTCTAAGTTCCCCCTGGATGAGGTTGAGTTGATTTTGGAGCTGACATTCTTTCTCAGCCAGAGCCAACTTTTCTTCAGATAGTTGTTGTAGAACCTTTGCCCATTTACCTTGCTCCATGGACAAAGGACCGTCTTTGTTGTCTACTACGTCTTGGAGGAGGTCCAGCTGGTTCTGGAGATGCTTGTTCTTCACAGTTAAAGCCTCCTTTTCTCCAGCTAGTTGATTTATCTCCTTCCCCCATTTCTTCTGCTCCATGCAAAGATCATCTTTGGTTCTCAGTTCTTCCTGGACAAGGTGCAGTAGGTTCTGGAGTTGGTCATTTTTCTCAGCCAAAGACTTATTTTCTCCAGTTAGTTCCTGTCTCTCCTTCCTCCATTTCTCTACCTCCTTGGACCAACATGAATATTTGGTTTGTAGTTCTTCCTGGATGAGGTCGACTTGGTTCTGGAGTTGCCGGTTCGTCTTAGCTAAAGTCTCCTTTTCTCTGACTAGTTCCTGTCTCTCATTCAACCATTTCTCCTGCTCCGTGCACCAAAAAGTATTTTTGGTTTTCAGTTCTTCCTGAGAGGAATCCAGTTCGTTCTGGAGTTGCCCATTCTTTTCAGTCAAAGCCTCCTTTTCTTCAACTAGTCCCTGGCTCCTAGTCTCCCATGTTGCCTGCTCTGTGCGCCTAAGAGAGTCTTTGGTTTTAAGTTCCTCACGGATGAGGTCCAGTTGACTTTGGAGTTGCCCATTTTTCTCAGCCAAAGCCATTTTTTCTCCAGATAGTTGCTGTACACACTTTGCCCATTTATCTTGCTCCATGGATAAAGAAGGATCTTTGGTGTCTACTACATCCTGGATGAGGTCCAGTTGGTTCTGAAGATGCTCGTTCTCCATAGTCAAAGCCTCCTTTTCTCTGGCTTGTTGATTTATCTCCTTCCCCCATTTCTCCTGCTGTGCGTGCCACAGAGAATCATTGGTTCTCAGTTCTTCCAATAGGTTTTGAAGTTGCTCATTTTTCTCAGCCAAAGACTTCTTTTCTCCAACTAGTTCCTGTCTCTCCTTCCCCCATTTCTCAACCTCCATGAACCAAAGTGAACATTTGGTTTGTAGTTCTTCCTGGATGAGATCAACCTCCTTCTGGAGTTGCTCCTTTTCTACAACTAGTCGCTGTCTCTCATTCAACCATTTCTCCAGCTCGATGCACTGAACAGTATCTTTGGTTTTCAGTTCATCCAGTTGATTCTGGAGTTGCCCAGTCTTCTCAGTCAAAGCCTCATTTTCCCCAGCAAGTCCCTGTTTCTCCTTGTCCAATTTCTCCAGCTCCATGCAGATAGTATCTTTAGTTTTCAGTTCTTCCTGGAGGAGGTGCAGTTGATTGCGGAGTATCCCATTCTTTTCAACTAGTGCATGTAGATCCTTCGCCCATTTCTCTTGCTGCGTGCATGACAGAGGATCTTTGGGGCTTAGTACTTCCTTAATAACGTCTAGTTGATCATGTAGATTCCGATTCTTCTCTGTCAAAGCCTCCTTTTCTCTAGCTAGTTCCTGTCTCTCCTTCTGCCATTTCCCCTGCTCTGTGTGCCAAAGAGAATCTTTGGTTTTCAATTCTTCCTGAGTCAGATTCAGTTTTTTCTGGATGAGGTCCAGTTGAATTTGGAGTTCCCCATTCATTTTAGCTAGAGACACTTCTTCTCCAGCTAGTGCTTGTAGATCCTTCACCCTTGTATCTTGCTGTGTGAACGACGGATCTTTGGGATCTAGTACTTCCTCAATACGGTCTAATTGGGTCTGTAGATGCCCATTCTCTTCTGTCAAAGTCTGCTTTTCTCTAGCTAGCCCCTGTCTCTCCTTTTGCCATTTCTCCTGCTCTGTGCGCCAAAGAGCATCTTTGGTTTTCAATTCTTCCTGAGTCAGATTCAGTTTTTCCTGGACGAGGTCCAGTTGAATTTGGAGTTTTGCATTCTTCTCAATCAATTCCTCCTTTTCTCTAGCTACTATCTGTCTCTCCTCCCTCCATTTCCCGACCTCCGGCCATGAAGGAGGATCTTTAGTTTGCAGTTCTTCCTCGATAAGATCCACTTGGTTTGTCTTTCCCCCATTCGTTTCGGTAAAAGCCTCCCTTTTCCCAGTTAGTTCTAGTTTTTCCTGGATGAGATCTAGTTGTTTCTGTAGTTGCCCATTCTTCTTAGCCAGAACCTCATTTTCTCCAGCTAGTGCCTGTCTCTCGATCCTCCTTTTCTCCTGCTCTTTGCGCAAAAGAGTAGCCTTGGTTTTCATTTCTTCCTGGATAAGGTCCAGTTGATTTTGGAGTTTAATATTCTTGTTAGCCAAAGCCTCCTTCTTCTTAGCCAGAACATCTGTTACTCCAGCTAGTTCCTGTCGTTCCTTCTCCCATTTCTCTTGTTCCTTGCACCAAAGAGACTCTTTGGATCTCATGTCTTCCTGGGTGAGGTCCTGTTGTTTCTGGAGTTCCCTGTTCCCTTTTGTCAAAGCCTCCTTTTCTTTTTCTAGTCCCTGTCTCTCCATCCCCAATTTCTCCTTGACCGTTTTCAGTTCTTCCTGGATGAGGTCCAGCTGATTTTGGAGTTTCCCATTCATCTCAGCCAGAATCACCCGTTCTCCAGCTAGTTTGTGTAGATCCTTCGCCCATTTCGCTCGCTCTGTGCTGGAAGGAGTGTCTGTGGTGCCTAGTGCCTCCTGCGTGAGGTTTAGTTCATTTTGGAGATAGTTATTCTTCTGAGTCAATGACTCGTTTTCTCTTGCTAGTGCTCGTCTCTCCTTCCTCCATTTCTCCAGCTCTGTATACCAAAGAGTATCTTTGGTTCTCATTTCTTCCTGGGTGTGGGCCAGTTGTTTCTTCAGTTCCCCATTCTTCTCAGTCAAAGCCTCATTTTCTCTACTTAGTCCATTTACCTCCTTCCCATATTTCTCCCGTTCTATACACCAAAGAGTATCTTTGGTTGTCAGTTCTTCCTGGATGAGGTCCACTTTATTTTTAAGTTGTTCGTTTTTCTCACCCATAGACTGATTTGCTCGAGCTAATTCAAGTCTCTCATTCCCCCATTTCTCTACCTCTGTGCACCGAAGAGCATCTTTGGTTTTCAGTTCTTTCTGGATGAGATCTAGTTGGTTCTTGAGAGCCAAAATCTTCTTAGCCAAAGCCTCCTTTTCTCCAACTAGTACCTGTCTCTCCTCCCCCCATTTCTCCTGCTCTGTGCACCAAAGAGAATATTTGGTTCTCATATCTTCCTGGTTGAGGTCCATCTGCTGAGCCAAAGCCTGCTTTTCTCCAACTAGTTCCTGTATCTCATTACTCATTTTTTCCCGCTCCATGCACCAAAGAGTATCTTGGGTTCTCAGTTCTCCCTGAGTGAGCTCCAGTTTGTTCTGGAGATGTCTATTCTTCTCAGCCAACGCCACCTTTTCTCTAGCTAGTCGTTGTAGATCTTTTGCCCATTTCGCTTGCTCTGTGCCCATAGCAGCATCGTTGGTGTCTAGTACTTTCTGGATAAGTTCCAATTCATTCTTGAGATTCAGATTCATCTCAGCAAAAGCCTCATTTTCTCCAGCTAGTTGATGTATTTCCTTCTCCCATTTCTCCTGCTCCATCCACCAAAGAGAATCTTTGTTTTTCACTTCTTTTTGGGTGCGGTCCAGTTCGTTCTGCAGATGCCCAATCCTCTCAGTCAAAGCCTTGTTTTGTCCAACTAGTCCCTGTCTATCCTTCCCCCATTTCTCCTGCTCCAAGCTCCAAATAGTATCTTTGTTTTTCAGTTCTTCCTCTGTGATGTCTAGTTGGTTCTGGAGTTTCCCATTCTTCTCTGCCAAATCCTCATTATCTCCAGCTAGTCGCTGTAGATCCTTTTCCCATTTCTCTTGCTCCACGCCCAAAGCAGCATTGTTGGTGCCTAGTGCTTTCTGGATAAGTTCCAATTGATACTTAAGATTCACATTCTTCTCAGCAAAAGCCTCCATTTCTCCAGCTAGTTGATGTTTTTCCTTCTCCCATTTCTCCTGCTCCAGACACCAAAGAGTATCTTTGTTTTTCAGTTCTTCTTGGGTGAGGTCAAGTTGGCTCTGCAGATGCCCCATCTTCTCAGTCAAAGCCTTGTTTTCTCCGAATAGTTTCAGTCTCTCCTTCCCCCATTTATCCTGCTCTATACGCCAAAGAGTATCTTTGTTTTTCAGTTTGTCTTCTGTGATGTCTAGTTGGTTCTGAAGTTTCCCATAGTTATCAGATAAAGCCTCCTTCTCTCCAACTAGTCCCTGTCTCTCTCTTCCCCATTTCTCCTGCTCCAAGACTAAAAGACTGTATTTTGTTCTCAGTTCTTCTTCTGTGATTTCTAGTTGGTACTGAAGTTTCTCATTCTTTTCAGCTAAAGCCTCATTTTCTCCAATTAGACCCTGTCTCTCTGTCCCCCATTTCTCCTGGTCTATTAACCAAATAGAGTATTTTGTTCTCAATTCTTCTGCGATTAGCTCTAGTTTCCCATTCTTCTCAGCCAAAGCCTCATTTTCTTCAACAAGTCCCTGTCTCTCCTTCCCCCATTTCTCCTGTTTCATACACCAAAGACAATCTTTGGTTCTAATATCTTCCTGGATTAGGTCCAATTCTTTTTGGAGTTGCACATTCTTCTCAGCCAGACCCAACTTCTCTCCAGCTAGTCCCTGCAGATGCTTCTTCCACTTCTCTTTCTCCATTTCTATTGCATCTTCTGAAGGAAGATTTTCAATGCCTAG
Source organism: Gymnoscopelus microlampas (assembly GCF_963454915.1). Taxonomy (NCBI): domain Eukaryota; kingdom Metazoa; phylum Chordata; class Actinopteri; order Myctophiformes; family Myctophidae; genus Gymnoscopelus; species Gymnoscopelus microlampas. The sequence continues at coordinate 53,276,001 of NC_139939.1, read as the reverse complement.
TTCTTCCTGGATGAGGTCCAATTGGCTCTGGATATGTCTATTCTTCTCATTCAATGCCTCATTGTTTTCAGCTAATTCCTGTCTCTCCTTACCCAATTGCTCCTGCTCCATACGCCAAGCACTTTCTTTGTTTCTCAGCTCTTTCTGAGTGAGGTCCGTTTGGGTCTGGAGTTTCCCATTCTTGTCAGCCAAACACTCCCCTTTTAAAACAAGTCCTTGTTTCTCTTCCCCCCATTTTGCTACTTCTGTGCACCAAAGAGTATCTTTGGTTCTCATTTCTTCCTGGGTGTGGGCCAGTTGTTTCTTCAGTTCCTCATTCTTCTCAGCCAAAGCCTTTCCTACAGACTCCTTTTCTCGAAGAAGTCCCTGTCTCTCCGTTCCCCATTTTCCCTGTTTCGTGCTCCAAAGAGTGTCGTTGGTGCTCAGTTCTTCCTTGGTGAGGTTCAGATGGTTCTGGAGTTTCTCATTCATCTCAGTTAAAGCCCCATTTTCTCCAGCAAGTCCCTGTGTCTCATTCTTCCATTTGTCCTGCTCTGTGCTCCAAAGAAATTCTTTGGCTCTCAAGTTATCCTGGGTGACGTCCAGTTGGTTCTGGAGTTCCCTGGTTTTCTCAGCCAAGGCCTCTTTTTCTCCAGCTAGTTCCTGTCTCTCCTCCCCCCATTTTTCCATTTCTGTGCACCAATTGGTTTCTTTGGTTCTCAGTTCCTCTTGGATGAGGTACAGTTGATTTTGGAGTTTCACATTCTTCTCAGCCAGAGTCTCCTTTTCTCTAGCTAGTTGCTGTAGATTCTTTGCCCATTTCTCTTGTGCCGTGCCCAAAGCAGTATCCTTAGTCTCTAACATTTCCTGAATTAGGCCCAATTGATCTTTGAGATCCACATTCTTCTCAGCTAAAGCCTTATTTTCTACAGCTAGTTCATGTTTCTGCTTCCCCCTGGTTCCGAGTTCTTCCTTGAGGAGATCCAGCTGTTTCAGGAGTTGGCTATTATTCTTAGACAACGCCTTCTTTTCTCTTGCTATTTCCTGTCTCTCCTTTTCCAATTTCTCAACGTCCTTGCAGAAACGAGCATATTTGGTCTTCAGTTCTTCCTGAGTGAGTTCCACTTGCTTCTGGAGTTGCAGATTGTTCTCGGCCAAAGACTCTTTTTCTCCAATTACTTCTTGTCTCTCCTTCCACCATTTCTCCTTCTCTGTGTGCCAAAGAGACTCTTTGGATCTCATGTCTTCCTGGGTGAGGTCCAATTGGTTCTGGAGTTGCCCATTCTTCTTTGTCAAAGCCCCCTTTTCTCCGACTAGTCCCTGTCTCTCCTTCCACCATTTCTCCTGCTCTGTCCACAAAATAGTATCTTTGGTCTTCAGTTCTTCCTGGACGAGTTCCAGGTGACATTGGAGTTGCCCATATTTCTGAGTCAAGGTCTCCTTTTCTAAAGCTAGTTCCTGTTTCTCTTTCCTCCATTTCTCTTGCTCACTGCACAAAAGAGATTTTTTGGTTCTCATGTCTTCCTTTGTGAGGTCCAGTTGGTTCTGGAGTTGCCCGATGTCTTCCTTTGTGAGGTCCAGTTGGTTTTGAATTTTCCAGTTATTCTTATTCAAAGCCTCACTTTCTATTGCTAGTGCCTGTGTCTTTCTGCCCCATTCCTCCTTCTCCGTTTTCAGTTCTTCCTGGATGAGGTCCAGTTGATTTTGGAGTTTCCCATTTATCTCAGCCAGAACCACCCGTTCTCCAGCTAGTTCGTGTCGATCCTTCGCCCATTTCTCTCGCTCCGTGCTGGAAGGAGTGTCTTTGGTGCTTAGTACTTCCTGGGTGACGTTTAGTTCATTTTGGAGATACTTATTCGTCTGAGTCAATGCCTCATTTTTTCTAGCTAGTACCTGTCTCTCCTTCCTCCACTTCTCCTGCTCCATACACAAAAGAGTATCTTTGGATATCAGTTCTTGCTGGAAGAGGTCTAGTTGATTTTGAAGTTGTCCATTCTTATTTGCCAAAACCTCCCTTTCTGCAGCTAGTCCCTGAAGATCCTTCAACAATTTATCCTGTTCTGTCCACCAAAGAGTACATTTGGTTGTCAGTTCTTCCTGAGTGATGTCCAGTTCATTCTGCAGATGCCTAATCCTCTCAGTCAAAGACTCCTTTCCTCCAACTAGTTCTAGTCTCTCCTTCCCCCATTCATCCTGCTCTGTGCACCAACAAGTTTCTTTTGTTATCATTTCTTTAACGGTGCAGTCTAGTTGGTTCTGGAGGTTCCCATTCTTTTCTGCCAAAACCTCCTTTTCTTCAATGAGCCTCTGTCTCTCCTTCCCCCATTTCTCCTGCTCGGTGCACCAAAGACAATCTTTAATTCTCATATCGTCCCGGATTAGATCCAGTTCTTTTTGGAGTTGCACATTTTTCTCAGCCAGAACCAACTTCTCTCCTTCTAATCCCTGTAGAGCCTTCTCCCATTTCTCTTGCTCAATTTCTCTTGCTTCCTCCGAAAGATGTTTGGTGTCTAGTACTTCCTGGATACAGTCTAATTGGTTCTGGAGATGGCTATTGATCTCATTCAAAGCCTCCTTGTCTTCAGCTAGTTCTTGTATCTTCTTACCCCACCTCTCCTGCTCCATACACAAATGACCTTCTTTGTTTTTCAATTCTTTCTCAGTGAAATCAATTTGTTTCTGGAGTTTTGAGTTATTCTCAGCCAAAGCCGCCTTTTCCCCAGCAACTTCCTGTCTCTCATGCCCCCATTTCTCTACATCTCTAATTTCTTCCCTGGTGAGGTCCATTTGGTTCTGGAGTTTCCCATTATTCTCAGCCAAAGCCTCCTTTTCTCTAACTAATCCCTGTCTCTCAATCCCCCATTTCTCCTGCTCCTCGCACCAAAGAGAATCTTTGGTTCTCATATCTTCCAGGATAATGTCCAACTGCTGCTTCAAAACCCCCTTCTCCCCAGCTAGCACTTCTGTCTCATTACTCCATTTATCCTGCTCCTTGCGCCAAAGTCTTTCGTTGGTTGTCAGTTTTCCCTGAGCGAGCTCGAGATTTTTCTGGACTTGTCCGTTCCTCTCAGCCAAAGCCTCATTTTCTCCAGCTAGTCGGTGTAGATCCTTTGCCCATTTCTCTTGCTCTGTGTCCAAAGCAGCATCTTTGGTGCTTAGTACCTTCTGGATAAGTTCCAACTGATTCTTGAGATTCACAATTCTGTCAGAAAACAACTCCTTTTCTCCAGCTAGTTGATCTTTTTCCTTCTCCCATTTCTCCTGCTCCATGCACCAAAAGGTATCTATGGTTCTCAATTCTTCCTTGGTGAGGTCCAGTTGTTTCTGGAGTTGGCTATTAGTCTTAGTCGAAGCCTCCTTTTCTCTAGCTATTTCCTGTCTCTCCTTTTCCAATTTCTTCACCTCCGAGGTCCAATGAGTGTCTTTAGTCCTCAGTTCTTCCTGGGTGAAGTCCAGTTTCTCAGCCAAAGATTCCTTTTCTACAATTAGTCCCTGTATCTCCTTCCCCAATTTCCCCTGCTCTGTTGACCAAAGATTCTCTTTGGTTCTCAGTTTTTCATGGATGAGTTCCAATTCACTTTGGAGTTGCCCATATTTCTGAGACAGAGTCTCCTTTTCTCCAAATAGTTTCTGTAAATTCTTTGCCCATTTCTCTTGCTCAGTGCACAAAGGAGGATCTTTGGTGTCTAGTACATCCTGGATGAACTTAAGATGGTTCTGGAATCGCCCAATCTTCTCTGACAAATCCTTCTTTTCTCCAAATAGCTTATGTAGCTCGCTCGCCCATTTATCTTGCTTCGTGCCCGAAGGAGGATCTTTGGTGTCCAGCACATCCTGTATGAGGTCCACTTGATTCTGTACATTCCAATTCTTCTGAGTCAAAGCCTCCATTTCTACAGTTAGCTCCTGTCTCTCCTTCCCCCATTTCTCCTGCTCCATGCGACAAATAGTATTTTTGGTTGTGAGTTCTTCCGTGGTGAGGTCCAGTTGTTTCTGGAGTTTCCCATTCTTCTCTGCCAAAGTCTCATTTCCTCCTGCCAACTCCTGTCTCTCCTTCCCCCATTTCTCCTGCTCCATGCGCCAAATAGTATTTTTGGTTGTCAGTTCTTCCGTGGTGAGGTCCAGCTGTTCCTGGAGTTTCCCATTCATCTCTGCCAAAGCCTCTTTTTCTCCTACTAGTCCCTGTCTCTCCTTCCCCCATTTTTCCTGTTCTGTGCTCAAAAGAAAATCTTTGGTCCTCAGATCTTCATGGATACGTTCGAGTTTTCTTTGGAGTTGCCAATATTTCTGAGCCAGATCTTCCTTTTCTCCAAATAGTTTCTGTAGATCACTCGCCCATTTCTCTTGCTCTGTGCGCGAAGGAGGATCTTTCTTGCCCAGTACACCCTCTATGAGGAGCAATTGTTCCTGTAGATTAGAATTCTTCTCAGTCAAAGCCTCCTTTTCTCCAACTAGTCCATGTATCTCCTTCCTCCATTTCTCCTGCTCCATGTACGAAAGATTACTCTTGGTTATCAGGTCTTCCTTCGTTAGGTCCAGTTGTTTCTGGAGGTTCCCCATCTTCTCAGCCAAAGTCTCCTTTTCCCCTGCTACTTCCTTCCTCTCCTTCTCCCATTTCTCTACCTGCAAGCTCCAATGAGTATTTTTAGTTTCCAGCTCTTCCTTGGTGAGATCCATTTGTTTTTGGATGAAGTCCAGTTGGTTCTCTATTCGCCCGTTCTTCTGAGCCAATGACTCATTTTCATCAACTAATTCCTTCATCTCCTTCCCCCATTTCTCTACCTCCATGCGCCAAAGATTATTCTTGGTTTCCAGCTCTTCCTTGGTGAGATCCATTTGTTCATGGAGTGTCCCATTCTTCTTGGCCAAAGTGTCCTTTTCCCCAGCTACCTCCTTTATCTCCTTCTTCAACTTCTCTACCTCCATGCTCCAATGAGTAGATTTTATGTTCAGCTCTTCTTGGATGAGGTCCAGTTGCCTATTCGTTTCAGCCAAATATTCCTTTTCACGAACTAATTCCTGTCTCTCCTTCCTCCATTTCTCCTGCTCCATTATCAAAAGACTGTCTTTGTTTTTCAGGTCTTCCTGATTGAGGTACAGTTGGTTCTGGAGTTGCCAATTTGTCTCAATCAAAGTCTCCTTTTCCCTAGCTAATCCCTGACTTTCCTTCCCCAATCTATCATGCTCCATGCGCCAAACATTATCTTTGGTTCTCAATTCTTCCTGGATGAGTTCCAGTTGATTTTGGAGTTGCCCGTTCTTCCCAGCCATAGCCACCTTTTCTCCAGCCAGTTCATATCTCTCATTCCCCCATTTTGCCTGCTCCATTAACCAAAGAGTATCTTTAGTTCTCAATTCTTCCTGAGTTAGGTCTAATTGGTTCTGGAGTTGCCCATTCTGCTTATAGGAAATTGCCTTTTCTCTAGTTAGTTCCTGCAGTTCAGTATCTTTGGTTTTCAGATCTTTCAGGATGATGTCTAGCTGATCTTGGAGTTGACCTGTTTTCTCAGTCAGATCAAACTTTTCTTCCTTTGTGCATATCCCTTGATCCATGCTTGAAAGAGGATCTTTGGTGCTTACTACTTCCTGGATGAGGTCCAGTTGGTTCTGGAGTTGCCCATTCTTCTTTGCCAAAGCCTCCTTTTCTTCCGATAGTTCCTTTCTCTCCTTGCCCCATTGCTCCTCATTAACGCACCAACTTGTATGTATGGTTCTCATTTCGTTCTGGGTGTGGTCCAGTTGATTACTTAATTCCTTATTCATTTCAACCAACGACTCTCTTTCTCCAGCTAAGTCCTGCCTGTCTTTCCCCCATTTCTCCTGTTCCGTGCGCAAATGAGTATCTTTTGTTCTCAGTTCGTCCTGAATGATGTCCAGTTGGTTCTGGATTTGTCCATTCTTCTTAGCCAAAGCCTCCTTTTCTCCCGATAGTTCCTTTCTCTCCTTGCCCCATTTCTCCTCCTTATTGCACCAACGTGTATGTATGGTTCTCATTTCATCCTGGGTGTGGTCCAGTTGATTACTTAATTCCTTATTCATTTCAACCAACGACTCTCTTTCTCCAGCTAAGTCCTGCCTGTCTTTCCCCCATTTCTCCTGTTCCGTGCGCAAATGAGTATCTTTTGTTCTCAGTTCGTCCTGGATGATGTCCAGTTGGTTCTGGATTTGTCCATTCTTCTTAGCCAAAGCCTCCTTTTCTCCCGATAGTTCCTTTTTATCCTTGCCCCATTTCTCCTCCTTAATGCCCCAACGTGTATGTATGGTTGTCATTTCATCCTGGGTGTGGTCCAGTTGATTACTTAATTCCCTATTAATTTCAACCAACGACTCTCTTTCTCCAGCTAATTCCTGCCTGTCTTCCTCCCATTTCTCCTGCTCCGTGCGCCAACGAGTATCTTTTGTTCTCAGTTCGTCCTGGATGATGTCCAGTTGGTTCTGGATTTGTCCATTCTTCTCAGCCAAAGCCTCCTTTTCTCCGGATAGTTCCTTTCCATCCTTGCCCCATTGCTCCTCCTTAATGCACCAACGTGTATGTATGGTTTTCATTTCATCCTGGGTGTGGTCCAGTTGATTACTTAATTCCCTATTAATTTCAACCAACGACTCTCTTTCTCCATCTAATTCCTGCCTGTCTTCCTCCCATTTCTCCTGCTCCGTGCGCCAACAAGTATCTTTTGTTCTCAGTTCTTCCTGGATGATGTCCAGTTGGTTCTGGATTTGTCCATTTGTCTTAGCCAAAGCCTCCTTTTCTCCCGATAGTTCCTTTCTATCCTTGCCCCATTGCTCCTCCTTAATGCACCAACGTGTATGTATGGTTCTCATTTCATCCTGGGTGTGGTCCAGTTGATTACTTAATTCCCTATTCATTTCAACCAATGTCTCTCTTTCTCCAGCTAATTCCTGCCTGTCTTCCTCCCATTTCTCCTGCTCTGTGCGCCGACAAGTATCTTTTGTTCTCAGTTCGTCCTGGATGATGTCCAGTTGGTTCTGGATTTGTCCAGTTTTCTTAGCCAAAGCCTCCTTTTCTCCAAATAGTTCCTTTCTATCCTTGCCCCATTTCTCCTCCTTAATGCACCAACGTGTATGTATGGTTCTCATTTTGTCCTGGGTGTGGTTCAGTTGATTACTTAATTCCCTATTCATTTCAACCAACGACTCCTTTTCTCCAGCGAATTCCTGCCTGTCTTTCCCCCATTTCTCCTGCTCCGTACGCAAAAGAGTATCTTTTGTTCTCAGCTCTTTCTGGATGAGGATTAGTTGATTTTGGAGTTGCCCATTCTTCTCAGCCAGGGCCACGTTTTCTCCAGCGAGTCCCTGTAGATCCATTGCCCATTTATCTTGCACCGTGCTTGTAGGAGGATCTTTTGTGCTTAGTACTTTCTGGATGAGGTCCAGTTGGGTCTGGAGATGTACATTCTTCTCAGTCAAAGCCTCCTTTTCTCCAGATAGTTCCTGTATTTCCATACCCCATTTCTCCTTCTCCTCAGACCAAAGAGTATTTTTGGTTCTCAGTACTTCCTGGCTGAGGTTGAGCTGATTCTGGAATTGCCCATTCTTCTTAGTCAAAGCCTCAATTTCTCCAGTAAATTCCTGTCTCTCCTTCCCCCATTTAACCTGCTCCGTGGACCAAAGACTATCTTTGCTTTTCAGTTCTTCCCGGATGAGGTGTAGTTGATTTTGTAGTTGCAATTTTGTCTCAGCCAGAGCCACATTTTCTCCAGCTAGCCTCTGTAGTTCATTCGCCCATTTCTCTTGCTCTGTGCACGAAGGAGGATCTTTGGTAACTAGTACTTTGTGGATGTGGTCCAATTGGTTCTGGAGTTTCCCACTGGTCATTGCCAAAGCCTCCCTTTCTCCATACAGGTCCTTTCTCTCCTTGCCCCATTTTTCCTCCTCAACACGCCAAAGAGTTTCTTTGGATCTTAGTTCTTCCTGTGTGAGCTCAAGTTGTATCTTTAATTCTGCGTTCTTCACAGCCAAAGACTCCTTTTCTCGAGATAATTCAGATCTCTCTTTCCCCCATTTCTCTTGCTCCATTATCAGTTCTTCCTGAATGATTTCCAGTTGGTTCTGGAGTTGCTCATTCTTCTTAGTCAAAACCTCTTCTCCAGATAATTCCTGTCTTTCTTTCTGCCATTTAGCCTCCTCCGTGGACCAAAGAGTATTTTTGGCTTTCAGTTCTTCCTGGATGAGGGTCAGTTTCTTCTGGAGTTGCCCATTCTTCTTATCCAAAGCCTCATTTTCTGTAGTTAGTCCCTGCAGCTCCTTCTCCAATTTCTCCTTCTCAGTGCACCAAAGAGTATGTTTGGTTCTCAGTTTTTCCTGGATGAGGTCCAATTGGTTCTGGAGTTTCTCATTCTTCTTAGCTAAAGCCTCCTTTTGTTGAGCTTGATCCTGGCTCTCATTTCGCCATTTATCATCCATGCGCAAAAGGGTATCCTTGGTTCTTAATTCTTCCTCAGTGATGTTCAGTTGGTTCTGGAGTTGCTCATTCCCCTCAGACAAAGCATCCAATTTCTCAGCTAGTTTCGTTTGCTCTTCCCTCCATTTCTTCTGTTCCATTTTCAGTTCTTCCTGGATGAGGTCCAGTTTGTCCTGGAGTTGCTTATTTTTCTCCACCAAATACACATTTTTCCCAGCTACTAGGTCCTGCCTCTCCTTCTCCAATTTCTCTACCTCCATGGACCAAAGCGAATCCTTGGTTCTCAGTTGTTCCTGGATCAGGTCCAGCTGCTTAACCATAGCCTCCTTTTCTCCACTTTGTTCTTGTCTCTCCTTAAACCATTTCTCTTCCTCAATCAACCAAAGCGTATGTTTGGAACGCAGTTCCTCCTGGGTTATGACAAGTTTATTCTGGAGATGCCCATTGTTCTTGGTCAACGCTTCATTTCCTCTAGATAGTTCCTTTCTCTCCTTCCCCCATATCTCCTGCTCTTTGAACCAATGAGTTTCTTTGGTTCTCAGTTCTTCCCGGATAAGATCCAGTTGGTTCTGGAGTTGCCCATTCTTCTCAGCCAAAGCCTGCATTTCTCTAGCTAGTTTCCGTAGCTCCTTTCCCAATCTCTCCTCTTCTAAAGACCAAAGAGTATCTTTGGTTCTCAGTTCTTCCTGGATACGGTCCAGTTGGTTCTGGAGTTGTCCTTTCTTCTCAGCCAAAGCCTCCATTTCTCCAGCTAGTTGCTGTAGCTCCTTCTCCCATTTCTCTTCTTCCATTAACCTAAGAGCATCTTTTTTTCTTACGTTTCCCTGGGTGAGGTCCAGTTGGTTCTGGAGTTTAACATTCTTTTTAGCCAAAGTCTCCTTTTCTCCAGCTAGTTTCTGTATCTCGCTGCCCCATTTCTCCTGCTCCATGGACCAAAAAGTAACGTTGTCACTTATTTCTTGCTGGAGGAGGTCCAGTTGGTTCTGGAGTTTAACATTCTTCTTAGCCAAAGTCTCTTTTTCTCCAGCTAGTTTCTGTCTCTCGTTGCCCCATTTCTCCTGCTCTCTGTACCTTAGCGTTTCTTTGGTTCTCAGATCTTCTTGGATAAGGTCGAGTTGGTTCTGGAGTTGCCTATTCTTCTCAGCCAAAGCCTCCCCTTCTCCAGATATTCGCTGTAGTGCCTTTCCCAATTTCTCCTCTTCCATTAACCAAAGACTATCTTTGGTTCTAAGTTCTTCCTGGACGAGGCCCAGTTGGGTCTGGAATTGATTATTATTCATAACCAATGCCTCCTTTTCTCCAACTAGTCCTTCTATCTGTTGCTCCCATTTGTCCTTCTCTGAGCACCAAAAACTCTCTTTGGTTGTCATTTCGTCTTGGATATGGCCCAGCTGGTACTGGAGCAGCCCGTTCTCTCTGATGAGTGTGTCTTTCTGCGATTTGTCACTGATCATCTCCACTTGTAACTCCTGATACATTTGTTCCCTAATTCTCCCTTGGTCTTCCAACTGCTCACATTTCTCCTTCCAGGCCATGTCTTTCTCAAACAGGTCCTTCTTGCAGGCATCCATCTTAATCCTTAAATTATTTAATTCATAATCTATTTGTCTGCAATTTGACATAGACTTCTTTACAAGTTCTGTGATTGGTATGCCTCTCATATTGCCTGAAATTTGTATCTGGCTCTTCTTGCTTTGCCTTTTGTCAATTATCTCTGTCATCGCTTTGATCTTCTTATCCAAAGCCTCCCTTTGTTCAGCTAATCGTTCCTTTCTCTTCTTCCCCAATTTCTCATCTATCATCCTCATGTGTTTCACTGGATACACATCTTCCATACTTTTCCACAATATTTCCAACTGTGTCCGTTCCTCTTTCCAGGCTTTGTCTTTCTCAGAGAGGCTCATTTTGCAGTCCTCTATTTGAATGCAGAGACCCTCTTTAAGTGTGGTGATCTCTTTTGCCAACTCGTCCAACATCTTTTGGACGGGTACTGTTTTTTCATTAAACTCTTTCATTGTGCTCTCTTCCGCTATGTTTTCAATTTTATTCACAGCTGCAGTGAATAAATTGTTCAATGCCAGCATCTCTTCAACCAGTTTATTCTTCTCCTTATGCCAGTTCTGCTGCTGTCGAAAAATCTTTTTCCTGAGGCGGTCTAATTCCTGTTTCATCAAGAAGCAATTTGATTTCGACGTCCTTTCAAGGTCCAAGTGGCTGTTCCCTAGCCCATCATCCTCTGTCTCTTTCATCTTGGCACTCTCTTATTGTCTACACTACAGGGTGAAATCTTCAAACAGAAATATTGTTGGGGTCATCACGTACAGATAACTCTGCCAAGCTTTATGCATATATGCTATATGTATGTATGACATAATAGGTGCAGCGCAAACTGTTGCCCAAATATGGACTACTGAGCAGCCTATAATGGTGTGGTAGGTGTGTTTCTGAACTTTTTCTTTGGCACATTTACGCTTTTCTGATAAGTTTGCACAAATACGTGTAATTACTGGGCTTGATATCTGAGAGCCCAATCATGTTATTGTCACTATTCTTTCTTTTTGGAATATTTTACTATTGATTGATTGATTGATGTACTTTATTTAGTAAGACATGAGAACAACAGTTCATGGAAGTACAAAGTCACAATACAAGGTCTACTAAACTGGAAGACTCATTAAGCACTGAGCTTGTTTAAGATGAGATCCCCATGCACACAAATCATGATGACATATAAGAGACAGACAGATATACACACTACTATACAGAACGTCATACAATCAGCGTACAGGTTACTGGTATGAAGAGTGAAAAATATGTGCAAGAGAAGAAAAAATCACACCCAGTGTGAAGTGGGCGGTGTGTGGTCATCACAACATGACTCACTTTAAAAAAAGGATAAATGACTTTTTTTAAAGTCCATACTGCTATTCATAGGGCTGCACATGTGTCATGTGTTTCGCTAGCCAATCACAGTCCTGAATTTGCAAAGTCAGCCAATCACATTACAGTTAGTGGTGATGACACTAGCTGTAATGTGATTGGCTGACTTCGCAAAAGTATCGATTTGCATTAACAATGGAAGGGTTAGGGGGTATACAAATTGTTTGGTCGGTGTCCAAAACTCACTTATAGGGGGCGGCTACACCGCCCCAAAAACAAGACCAGGATACCTGGTTCTGCCAGACCCGGAATAAGTACTAAGATCAGAGCACTACACACACTAGTAGGTTAAGACTTCGAATTGCAGCCTCCTGAAGGTGTATCTTTAGGGCAGTTTTGAAAGTGAGTAGGGTTTTACACTCCTTTACTCCTTTTGGTAGGGCATTCCACATTTTTGTTGAATAGCATGAGAACGAGTTCATTCCCTTTGTTGAGCCAAATCTGGGTTGAACATGATTCGTGGAGCTGCCTCTTGATTGATTGATTGATTGATGTACTTTATTTAGTAAGACATGAGAACAACAGTACATGGAAGTACAAATTCACAATACAAGGTCTACTAAACTGGAAGACTCATAAAAGCACTGAGCTTGTTTCAAATGAGTTCCCCATGCACACTGGTGTTATGATCGTGGACTTCATTAATGTTTTGGAAGTATTTTGACAAATACAGGGGGATCCCAATGTTGTGGCGTATATTAAAGAATCAGAATCAGAATCAGAATCAGAAGACTTTATTGCCATGACATGTAGACATGTTAGGAATTTGGTTTGATGCAGTGGAGCGCAGTTTACAACAGGACTGGTCATGGCCCATTGCAAGTTGCTGTACTCTGTCCTCAACCCTGAGCCATCCAATCCTAGCAAAATGAGCAGGGGTTAGATGGGTTTTGTGATTGAGGCCAAGAAGTATCCTCACTAATTTGTTTTGGGATGTTTGGAGCCTTGTTTTTAAGGTCTTGGTGGTGTTGTGATACCATGAGGAGCATGCATAATCGTGATAACCTTGTATGAGGGCCCCTGCAAGAATCTTCAGAGTATTCTTACTGACTAGACGGCCAATCCTATACAAAAAGCGTGTTCTTTGGTTGACCTTTTTGATTACTATTTCGGCCATTTTGTCACTCTCAAAAGAGGTTTGCCTCCAAGATGGAACCCAGGTAGGTAATTTCCTCCTTTCTTGTGATAACATTATCACCCGCTTTGATCGTGAAACTCTCAGCCTTGCTAAGGTGAGAACTGGACCCAAAGTGGATGGATTCAGTTTTACCCAGCTGTAACACTACTGTAGTGCCCCATACAGTATGTGTCAATTTTGATTTATATAGTTACTTTTAAGTATTTTTTAATGATTTATGAACTTTTAAGTATGCTTAAATGAATTACTTTTTACTTACTATTTTTACTCATTTTACAAAGTACTTTTAAGTGTTTTTACCCAATGTATTTACTTTTACGTATTTTACCCACTGAAGTTACTTTTGAATCACTTTTGCTACTTTTAAGTGCTTAAAGGTGTAGTGAAATGAAAAATATGTTTTTCACACTTTTAGAGCATATCCGTGGTCATCATATGGGCATACCTTACAATAGATGCCAAAAAAAATGAAAAAAAAACATTGTTGTGTATTTTTACATCTAAAGTCCCTAAAAAGCCAATCTTAATTACTTCCTGTAAACGAAAACGTGCTGCGTGATGACATAATACAGCCTTCACGAATATAAATGAATCTTGATTACATGCACCTGTTTGATTCCCATAGCTGCACGTTCTTCAAACACAGCTGATTTTAATTACAGAGATACTCCGTTTTGAATCTCATTGAAGATGAGTGTATTACTCATTTTAAACTTCATCTGCACACTAAAATATGTATCTGAAAACATTATAGGTTAGAAATAAGCCAGGTAGTAGCAAACGTGCTTCACTGGCCGTCTCTCTCTCACTTGTAAACAAACACTAGCCGTGTGCCAGCACGGCTGAAGTGATTGAGATCCAACGTCCCATAGCCTGAAGGGATGGGACCTTCTGATTGGTTTAGAGTCGTTGAGCCAACGTTTCGGGCTGAACCTTCAAAATAAAATGACCGAAAATGTCACTTCAGTGCGTCTTTAAAGTACTGTTACTCAAATTGCAGGTCAGTCATTTTAGTGTGTGTGTGTGTGTGTGTGTGTGTGTGTGTGTGTGTGTGTGTGTGCGTGCGTGCGTGCGTGCGTGCGTGCGTGCGTGCGTGCGTGCGTGCGTGCGCGCGTGCGTGCGTGCGTGTGCACTCATTGCTGAGGCTGCTATGGGGGCTATAGTTCCAAACATTGGAACTATCTTATTGAGATTGACAGAGAACACTTCCGCATTCCATTCTTACTTACAATGGGAGTCAACGCTAGTGTCATAACTCTCTTTATACGGCTCATGGGTCCCTCGTTTTCAACCCTCTCGCGAGATCAGTGATAGTAGTGTTTGCCGGGGTGGCGTGACTTCCGCCTTCAAGAGGAAAGTAGTGCAGCCGGAGGCAGGGAAGCTGCTGCTGGGTCCAGGTCCAGAGGATACCAACAAACATGGACAGTCAGGGACGGAAAGTAGTGGTTTGTGACAATGGAACAGGGGTAAGTTTAACGACCGACTGCATTGCTGTGCTATATTTCACGGAGCCCGTGTCTTTTTTTTGCAGCACAATCGGGGGGAAAATCATCATCAGTATCAATCACACACAAACAGGAAGTATCGCCGTTAGCCAAGCCGGCTAAAGCCGTTAGCATTGACTGGGTGGGTGTTTTAGTCAATGGAATGTGTGTGTGTCAGCTTGTCAGCTGGACGGACTGACACACACACACACACACACACACACACACACACACACACACACACACACACACACACACACACACACACACACACACACACCGAATAATCACAACATCCCTAATGGACTAGGGCTGCTGGGACCCTTCATGACAAAAATATATAGGATTTGAACGATTCCCTGTTCCTTAACGATTCCTACAGGGCAGTGGTTTGGTTTTCCACCTTTTTCATGCCAAGGACCCCTAAATTGATATACATTTGGCATAAATGGCATAGATCAGGGGTCTTCAACGTTTTCAGGCTAAGGACCCCCTAGCTGAGAGAGAGATGAACCAGGGACCCCCTCTATATTGTATAGAATTGTGTTTCAGATAAACTTTTGCGGCTCTTTTTTCCCTCTACACCTATAACTCTTTGCCAAAAATAGCCGATCTACAAGCTCATAACCCTCTCTACAAGCTCACAACGCCTTGCAGCGCGAGGCGTTGTGAGCTTGTAGATCTGCTATTTTTGCCTAAAGTTCTCCTCAGAAAAGGGATGCTAGGGTTCAAGTGGTTAAGGTAAAAAGAAAAATCATATCACACAAAGGTTTTGCGGACCCCCTGTAGTAACTCTGAGGACCCCCTAGGGGTCCCGGACCCCCTGTTGAAGACCCCTGGCATAGATAAAGATTTGAGTAAAAAAATGTTTGCTTTAAAAAATATATATATATATATATTCAAAGATATGCACAAGATTTTTCAAAAATAGCTAAGTGGTGTGACGCTTTGTTAACTAATTTAGCTCGGGACCCCCCCTGTGACCCTACTTTAATGACAGGCCCCAATGCATGTGTGTTTAACACAGGGGTCCGCAGTCAGTAGATATACGCCTGTATATATACAGATATACAGGCGTTGTGAGCTTGTAGATCGGCTATTTTTGACAAAGAAGTTTGGTGTGTAGGGGTAAAAAGAAGAGTAGACCAAGTATTGCCGGTTCAAGTGGTTAAATATCTGAACATATACATTAATCCAACATACACAGATGATAGTGCTGTCAAAGTCTATGAAGCTGTCTTAGAAATCTATGAAAATGTTTAATCTGTAACACAAATGTATACAATATGTAGTGGGGGGTTCCTGCTTCATCTCTCTCAGCTATGGGGTCCTTAGCCTGAAAACGTTGAAGACCCCTGGTTTAACATGAAGGAGATACTGCTGACTGTCTCGTAAATAATGTCATATTCTTGATCACTTCGCTATAGTTAGCCAGTTGGCTATAACATCTGTGATCATTAGCAGCAGCAGGAATTTATTATTAACAACTAATTATCCTCATTCAATAATTGTCTGGACTGTTGCCTGAGGCGGAAGTTCAGTTCATAATACCTTTTTTTTTTAAATAGTTTTTTATATTATTTTACCTTTTTTGTGTCAAGACAAGAGACAGTACAGTGTATAACAGACGATACCAAAAACGCAACGCCATCAAAACAGACAAAACTACTTGATAATACCTTAACATTAAATGGAATCAATAAAAGTTGAATTGGGTCACATGTCTTGTGCTTTTGTATTTATGTATATACATTTTTTTTTTAATGTATCTACTTAAGGTGAATTTATGTGTAATTAGATGCGGTGAAGTAAGCAACAGCGCATGTCTGTTGTCAGTGAGGAAGTCAGAAACTATTCTTCCATGTAAGGCAACTTGTCACCTCTCTCTGTTCTCTGCAAGAGCTTACAAAGTGTTTGGCATTCGTGGCTGTTTGAATGTTGAAGACCTGCTTTTTCCCCATTATTTTGCGGTAGTGTTTTCTCTATTCATTCACTGAGTTGTTGTGGTGCATCTCCAAACAATTGTTTGCTCCTTTTAAGGAGCTCTTTGGTTGAATAGTTTTATTAACAGTTTGCAAAAAAAGGTACTGTGGTACGATTATACAAATGGTGCTAAAAGGATAACACAAATAGCCCTGAGGGTTGTTTCCATTGTGGTCCTGTCCTGTGCAGTGGTGGAAGAAGTACTCAGATATTTTACTTCAGTAAAAGTAGAAATACCACAATTTAAAAATACTCCGTTACAAGTAAAAGGCCTGTGTTCAAAATGTTACTTGAGTAAAAGCACAAAAGAATTGGCATCATTTTGATGCCAATACTTAATACAATACAATACTTAAAGTACTGAAATGTTTGAAAATAGCAGATCTACAAGCTCACAAGCTTGTAGATCGGCTATTTTCAAATAGCCTGTGTATAAATTAGGGCTAAAGTGGTTAATGTATTAACATAATAATTGTAATTTATATCTGCAAAGTAACTAGTAACTTAAGGTTTTCAAATATTGTAGTGGAGTAAAAGTACAATATTTGCCTCTGAGATCTAGTGGAGTAGAAGTAAAAGTATTGAAAATTGGACATACTCCTGTAAAGTAAAAATACCCCAAAACATTACTTAAGTACAGTACTTGAGTAAATTAAAAAAAATACTTTACACCACTGATCCTGTGTATCTTAAATTCTTCGTGAATGCTACAGAAAATGTCAAATTAAAATAAGTTTCCCTGAAAGAACATTTAGAATGTTTCTTATTGTTGAAGATGTAGTCTTTGCTTTTTCAGTTAGATAAGAGTGTATTGTACAGAGACATGAGGAAGCTGTGGGCAGAGAGGGGAAACATTATGCAACACTGCTCTCCGGCCAGTATCAAACCAGGGACGTTTCAAACATTGGGTTGGTGCAGCATCCACTCAGCTGCCAGTACGCCTCTAGAATAAATATTTTTGTCATGAATAAGAATGCAAGTAGAGATTTCCCAGCGCTGCCGCGCTCTGAATTTAAGTTGTTTTTTGTTCTAAGTGAAGGCACAGAACAATTTAAGTTTTGTCAGATGTGTCATTATGGTCTATCTTTAGTACTTGACTGTTATCTCACTATTCATTTTGTCGGTATGAAAGACATATGCTTAAATAGGTCTCTCTCTGCCTGCTGAAATGGACATCAGTGGGTGTTAATGAGTGATTTTTGTAGTGTTTTTGTTTGTATACTTACCTTGCACACATTCAGCAACGCTACTTAACCTCAATAATGTAGGTTCTCTTTTAACCCATTAAGACCTGGAACTGTGTCATTTTTAGATTTGAGCTAAAAAGCATTATTTTACACTTTGGCTATTCAAAAATAGCAGATATACAAGCTCATAGCGCGGCAACGAGTGCCGCGGTATGAGCTTGTAGATCTGCTATTTTTGAAAAATCGTGAAAATGTGTGTAAATCTTTGAATATATATATATTTCTAAAGCTAACATTTTTAACTCAAATCTTTGCTTCTGGGGGTCCCTGGAACAAAATATTTTGATGGGGGTCTGCGGCCAAATACATATACTTTTGGGGGTCCTTGACACGAAAAAGATTGAGCACCGGCACTGATATAGAAACATACTTTTTCAGAATACTGTTGGGATTTAGGAGACATGTAGAATCGGCTTCAGGTCTCAATGGGTTAAGTGTGGGCATATCTTGTTTTATTTATTGTTCATTTATTAGAAGAGATGTATGTACAAATATAATGAGTCAAAAGTTGCCTTGGTCATAGACCACTACTAGGGATGAGAGCTTAATGTTTTTGTCCTTTTGATCTGTAGTGTCCCTGGCATATGTAGTACTGTACTGTATATCCAGTATAGTTTAGTGTGTTAGAATAGCATGTTTATTGTCAGTATATTGATGTGTGATAGGATGTTTTTAGTTTAGTGTTTGATACGTATTATGTCTGGTGAAAAGTGGTGATGTGACCCAATGTTTGCTGTTATGATACCTACTGTACTACTACTGTGTCCTGCCTTGTGTTTTTTAACCTATTTTATATTTTTCATATTCTTGCGTGCGGCTGAATATTAGCCATCAGCAGGCAACCCTGAATAATTATAATTATTTTTTAAGTCAGTAGAATATGTTTTTGGTATTCTAGATCAGTGGTTCCCAATCTGGGGGTCCCCAAATTATTATTGGGGGTCCCCAGATGATTAGCTTAATGTGCGACATTGTTTTCTCATTCAACAGTAAACAAACCAACATGCAGTATAATACCAATTTGGTAAAATTGTCAAATATTACGAAAGAAAGAGGCAAACATTGTACAAAATATAGTCATCTACAAGCTCACTGTGAGCTCACTGCTCACTCCCAGTTCAAATATGATAATTTTGGGGGGGTCGCAGCCTAAAAAGTTTGGGAACCCTTGTTCTAGACCAGGGGTCTTCAACCTTTTCAGGCCAAGGACCCCCTAACTGAGAGAGAGATGAAGCAGGGACCCCCACTATATATTACATAAAATTGTGTTGCAGATTAAAGCTTTTCATAGATGTTGGATTCATATTAATGTGTATTTTTGTGTATTTTTCAGACATTTAACAACTTCCAACTAAAACCATCAATACTTAGTGAACTTTCACTCTGTACTTGGTCGGCTCGTTTTTCCCTCTTTGCCGAAAATAGCAGATCTACAAGTAGATCTACTTGTAGATCGGCTATTTTCGGCTAAAGTTGTCCTTAGAATAGGGATGCTAGGGTTCAAGTGGTTAATGTAAAAAACAATGATCCTATCACACAGAGATTTGGCGGACCCCCTGTAGCAACTCTGAGGACCCCCTGTTGAAGACCCCTGTTCTAGACTAAAATACTAATGGTCATACATTATAACTCCACAAAAGTCGATAAATGTTACTTATGTCATATTTTGTCAATTCCCAGTTTGTCAAGTGTGGCTATGCAGGCTCCAACTTCCCAGAGCACATCTTCCCTGCATTGGTTGGCCGGCCAATCATTCGCTCCACAGCCAAAGTCGGCAACATCGAAATCAAAGTAAGCCTACAGTACCTATCTCAGCCTGGTGTCATGTCATGCAAAAATATTACCCTCTTCCTGCACTCGTCTCTCGCCCTCTAAAGCGCACGAACAATAGAATAACAGGAAATTGGTAAGTGACGTGTTCGTGTTTTAGTTTTTTGAGTTGCTGCTGTGTGCATTACACAAGAGGAATGATTTTGCTTGTCAAAGAGAACATGTTGTGTAACTGCCATTTATTCGTATAGCCTTTAATCACGTTTGCCAGTCTCAGAACTTTTCAGGCCCAAAGGAAACAAAACGACATCCCCTGTCCCAAGGAAAAACATTTAGGGTGAAATAAATGAAAGAAACCTGTAGGAGTACACAAAAGAGGTCTCTCCTTTCCAAAGTAACGAACTTTGAAAGAAACAGGAGAATAATCATGTTTATAGATCAGCAAAATGTACAGGTGTCCTGTAATAAGCGGTGCAAGAATCAAAGTCATATTATTCAGACTATAGACTGGTATGAGAGTGAAGTGCAAAATATAGAAACCATAGTATCAGGACAGGGTTCAAGAGTCAGAGGTGGCTCCATGCAGGGCTGACGATCTCTTGACCTTTTACCAGGACCTGATGGTTGGGGACGAGGCCAGCGAGCTGCGCTCTATGCTGGAGGTGAACTACCCCATGGAGAATGGCATCGTCAGGAACTGGGACGACATGAAGCACTTGTGGGACTACACCTTCGGCCCGGAGAAACTCAACATCGACTCGCCCAACTGTAAGATCCTGCTCACTGAGCCTCCCATGAACCCCACCAAAAACAGGGAAAAGATCATTGAGGTTTGTGCCAGAGGTCTTTTTCTTTCTTTCTTTCTTTCTTTCTTTATCTAATCATTTCTGTGTATTTGACATCATAGTCTAATGCAGTTTTCAACCTTTTTCATGCCAAGGACCCCTAAATTGATATACATTTGGCCGCGGACCCCCATCTGAAAATGTTTTGTGCCAGGGCAGACAAGATTTGTGTTTAAAAAGTTCAAAATTCTACAAAATTCTTCAAACACCTTCAAGATTTTTCGAAAATGTTCAAAAATAGCAGATATACAAGGTCGCAGTGCGGCACGAAATGACGCACTGTGAGCTTGTATATCTACTATTTCTGAATAGCCAACGTATACAGTATGGATAAAGGGGTGAAAATGTATTGACACCTTTTGCTGGGGACCCCCTGGAACCCCCTCAAGGACCACTGGTGGTCCCCAGACCACTGATTGAGAACCACTGGTCTTAATGGTTGACTGTGTGACGTGTTCTGGAATAGTGGAGATGAATGGATGTCATCACTTAATCTATTACAAGTATCTTCAACAGAAAAGCAGCCCCAGACCACTGACTGAGAACAACCCAAGGGCACACTGTGTCTCCAATGTTCTTTTAAGGCACTTAACAGCTCTTTCGCCATGCAGGGTGTCTGACTGTAAAGACAAAGGACATGACAAGAGGATTGATGACTCAATGTGATATGCTCTGTCAGCCACACATCCGGTTCCACTTTCTATGCATTGTAGTAGTTGACAGCATACTGAACTCTGCATGGAACCGTTTAGCCAGAAATACTATTCCACTCACGGCACGCGTTTGCTTGTGGCTGCCATTGAGAGAGTAGCAGGAAGTCATATTTATTATGTGAATGCTTCCTCTGCCTTTCGTAATACTTTTCTAAAGTCTTATTAACCCATTAAGACCTGGAACGCATCTGTGTCATTTTAAGATTTCCTTGGGCTATTGAAAAATAGCAGATATACAAGCTCATAGCACTATGAGCTTGTAGATCTGCTATTTTAGAAAAATCGTGAAAATGTATGCAAATCTTTGAATATATTTTTTTTTGTAACATTTGTAACTCAAATCTTTGCTTTTGGGGATTCTACTAAATGTCTAATAAATCTTAACATTTTTTATTTTTTATGTATCTGAATGTTTGCTTTAAAAAAAATTATATTCGCAGATTTACACACCTTTTACACTCCTCGATTTAGAAAAAACTAGACCATACCCGGTGAAGGGCGCAGACGAAAGTAGTTGCAAAGTTGGGGTTAATGCACGTCCTGTCGCGCGGTTTCTCCCCCGCGCGCGTCCCGTCGTGGCGTCCCCCCCGTCCCCCCCGTCGCTCCCGTCGCGCCACCCCCCGGCCCGCGGTCACCCCTCCCCACGGGCGGATATATATATATATATATTAGCACGGAGAATGGCGTAGGCATGTTACTCGGCCGCGCCGGGTCCGTCTGGTGTGTTTACTTTCCACAGACAGAATTGTACTGAGAGAGTGGGCGGGGTCTCGGTGTTGCCATGTCGGCGTACTGTAAGCGCTGTAGGGGCAATGTTGGTGGTATAGGGTTCGTTTGGTTTGGCCTCGTTTTCATAGACCTTGCTGCTTGTTTCTCTCGCAAAACCTGGCAACGACGCATGCGCAGTTTGATCAAGAGTCCCCCCAAGACACCACCACCGTGAGGTTACTAGAATTATAGTAGGATAGCAGATCTACAAGCTCATAGCGCGGCACTCGGTGCCGCACTATGAGCTTGTATATCTGCTATTTTTTAATAGCCAAAGTGCAAAATAATGCTTTTTAGCTCAAACCAAAAAGTGACACAGATGTGTTCCAGGTCTCAATGGGTTAAAGTACCACACAGCAATGCCATGTCTCACAGAAGAAAGCCTCTCTGCTGCTATCATGGTGGCTGCGGTGACTCCCTTTCAAAACTGCCTCAGTCCCCAGCACTTCTGCTGCTGACAGGACACACTAGAGCTGCTTAGTTCGGTGCTAAGGAACCGCAATTCACTTGGCTAATGCAGGCTGGGAGCAGCCACCAGAGGTCATTCTTTTATGAATGATTCATACTGTACGAGTCCTATCAACGTGTGCACTAAGAGCCTGCTGTAACTCTGGCATATAAATATTAACTTGAGTCTAATGACAGAGACGTCTTGGTTGTATAAAAGTTTCATGCTGATGCTATTATTTCATCTAGATGAGTTACTGCAGGATATCTTGTGTTTTTAACGATAGATATTTTCATATTTTAGATGCCTAATTAATAATCTGTTACAAGTAAAAGTCCAGAATTCAAAATTTACTCGAGCAAAAGTACAAAAGTATTGGCATCAAAATGTACTTAAAGTACCAAAAGTAAAAGTACTAGTTATGCAGAATGTCCCGTCTAAAATGTGTAAAAGGCTTTTGAAAATAGCAGATCTACAAGCTCACAACGCGTCGCCATGCGACGCGTTGTGACCTTGTAGATCGGCTATTTTCAAATAGCCAAAGTTTACATAGGGCTGAAGTGGTTAATGTATGTTTTGTAATAATAATCAAACTCTACAAAGTAACTAGTAACTAAAGTTTTCAAATGATTGTGATGGAGTAAAAGTACAATATTAGTCTCTGAGATGTAGTGGAGTAAAAGTATATAAAAGTGGATTTTTTTTATTTTTATAGAATTCCTCAAAATTGTACTGAAGTACAGTACTTGAGTACATAGTACTTAGTTACTTTCCACCACTGCTTGTGACCCATATTTGTTCTTTCTTCTCCAATCTGTCAGGTGATGTTTGAAACCTACCAGTTCTCAGGAGTGTACATTGCCATCCAGGCTGTCCTTACTCTCTACGCTCAAGGTATGTTCACTCCTTGTGGGCCTTGTAGACATGCAGCTACTTCTATATTGGGGATATTACTTTTGAATTATTATTCATGTTTTCCTAATCACATGCAGATAAGAGAGATGCATCTTTTACATTAAACAAAAAAAAGATATCCAGGGAAATTAGTCTCCCTCATGGATGCAGGCAGGTAGTTGATGGATGTGGTGAGGATTAAAAATGTGTGCTATTCTATTGTGGACAGCCTCTTCAATACTTCACAATCACCTCATTTTAACCATGCCACAATGCCTTTAACCCTTTATACCAGGGGTCTTCAACGTTTTCAGGCCAAGGACCCCCTAGCTGAGCGAGAGATGAAGCAGGGACCCCCTCTATATTGTATAAAATTGTGTTTCTTTTCTTCTTTTCCTGCTCTTTTTTCCCCTCTACACCTATAACTCTTTGCCAAAAATAGCCGATCTACAAGCCGGTCTACAAGCTCACAGCGCCTCGCACTGCGAGGCGTTGTGAGCTTGTAGATCTGCTATTTTTGGCTTAGGTTCTCCTCAGAAAAGGGATGCTAAGGTAGTGGTTGATGGAAAAAAAATCATATCACACAAAGATTTGACGGACTCCCTGTAATAACTCTTGAGGACCCCCTGTTGAAGACCCCTGCTTTATACCCTTGTCCTTTTTGGGCAGCATATTGCATTTTATTTATTTAAAATGAATGAATGCCCCATTTTATACTCTCCTATATGACAGTGGGGCACAAAGGTAGCGCATATAGCCCATCTACAAGCTAAAATCGTCACCTATAATACCCAAAATAGAGAAGCCAGGTTAAAAGTGCATGGTCGGTGAGTTTCATGAATATTTAATAAATGAAAACCTTTTCATGTCAAGGACCCCCCAAATTATATGTATTAAGCCGCGGACACCCATCTCAAAATATTTTGTTCCAGGGACCTCCAGAAGCAAAGATTTAAGTTAAAAATGTTTGCTTTCAAAAATATATATATTAAAAGATTTTCAATAAAAGATCTACAAGCTCATAGCACTGCACTCGGTGCCGTGCTATGAGCTTGTAGATCTGCTATTTTTGAATAGCTAAAGAAATCTAAAATGACACAGATGCGTTCCCGGTCTTCATCTATCTGAGATTTCTGCTCAATAACACAATTGTTTGTTCTATAGAGGTCTTTTTAAGATAAAGGGCTCAGTGTTTTGGCATTAAACTAAACACAGCTGTGTAAAGATTGACTAGGGGAACACAGATATGATTCTCTCGAATACATACGCCTTTCATCAGGCGGATGAATTGGTTGTTTCATTTATATATGGGAAAATTGTCCTTGAGCAACACGGCAAACGGCTACAAATATGTGCTCTACTCCACTATCTGTGGTGTTGGGACAATCTTTATGGATTGCGAGTAAATAATCCCTTTTTTTCAATTCCTACATAAAAAATAAAATCTCTCTCTCATAGCTCCACAAGCTTGTAGATCTATTTTTACTTTGTGTCCCGGGCAAATGTCTAATTTCTCTTTTGGGTCTTCAGCAAAAATGTTTGGTAACCACTGCTCTACTCAGACCCTTATTTACTTTGTAATTGTCCTTTATGTGATCACTAAAAACATTTTTGTTGCACGGTGGTGATGCTCACCGACAATAGCCAATCTACAAGCTCACAACTTGTCGCGAAGTGTAAATTAAGCATACCTTGCAAGTGAGCACTTCCTGGTGACATGTTTGCATACGTGAAGAAAATAAGTGATTATTCATTCATATTAATTGATTAAGCTGTATGGAAAGTGGTAAACCACTCACGGGGGGCGGCAGTGGCTCAGGTGTAAGAGTGGCCGCTTGGGAATTGGAAGGCTCCCGATTCCCATGCCCGGCTCCCCTTGGGTTAGTGTCAAAAAGTGTCCTTGAGCAAGACACTGAACCCCTGAATATTCTGTATCTCGGCTCTTGTGTTTTACTATGTATTTTTGGCGAGACATGCTACTTTCAACGGCGTATAACAAGCGGGAGGTCGCGTTTTTTTCTTTCTTCTTTCCTGATGAGCAGATTGTTTCCTCCGCCGGCATGTCTGTGTGAATGTAAAGCACCTTGGATAAAGGCACTGGATAAATCCACCATTCACGTTTCTGTTCTGACGTTTATTGTTATAATAGATTTTTATTACCATTGCTTTAGGACTACTAACTGGTGTTGTGGTGGACTCCGGAGATGGCGTCACCCACATCTGCCCCGTGTACGAGGGCTTCTCTCTGCCTCACTTGACGCGACGCCTGGACATCGCAGGAAGGGACATCACTCGCTACCTCATCAAGGTGCCGATACCCCCTCACAGTCACTTAAACATATGGCCATCATCTCTTGTTTCAGCCGCATGAATGCAGGAAGCACATTGACACACATTGTACCCTACATACTGGGACTCATCGTACAATAATTGCACTTGCACTACCCTTTTGATCTTTTAATTTAAATGTTAAAAGGTTAGGAACAATAAGCCATGGCTCCAGCCCACACATTTTTGGTCTATGTTCAACTGATTCTATCAAATAAATGCTTTGTACTTCTTGATTTGCTTTCAATGACGAAACTACTACTACTAGTGCTACTACAGTATAACATTATTAGTTGTCAAAGTACAAAGAGTAAATACAAGGTAACAAATGGGTGGCCCCAGTGACCGCACTTGTGATACTTCACAAGTGCGGTCACTGTCACATTCTTAAACTTCATTCCTGCTGTACATTGTGCGTTTAGCTGCTGTTGCTGCGAGGCTACGCGTTCAACCACTCTGCGGACTTTGAGACGGTGCGTATGATGAAGGAGAAACTGTGCTACGTGGGCTACAACATCGAACAGGAGCAGAAGTTAGCGTTGGAGACCACGGTGCTGGTGGAGGCCTACACGGTCAGTATTCTCACACAACCACACAACTATTCCACAATCTCTGGATGCTATATTGTCTGGAACTACGCCTCCCCAAATCCGAGTCAGGAAGCTGGCATTTCCGGTCACGAAAATATATTTTAAAATGTCTTTACATTTTATTTTTAAATTTCTATTTTTGCTAAGCAGCAAGCTAAATATGCTTAGATGATTTTGATTTATATTAACACATTGGCTGCCAGAATTATTTATTTTCTACAGTAGACAGCCAGACTTTTTCAATGAAAAAAAAAAGTGCTCAGGAGCCGAGATACAGAATTTTTAAGTTTTAAGTTAACACGGAAGTGGATGGGAGTTTAAATCTTCGAAAAATCATATCTCCTTGGTCTTTGGGTCAAATTGAATTTTTTAAAATGTATTTATTTTTTAAATAGAACGCAGATCTGCGTCTTTGGCAGCCTGCGTTCTAAGGACTCAATAGAACGCAGATCTGCGTTTTTGCGCAATTTGCGCAACTCTAAAGACTAAAGGGAAGTGGGGGAGGAGGCTTCACATCTGCTTTATATTTTACTCATGATCAGAGCTTCCGTGTCCCAGACTGTATGACCGGTAGCATTTGAAAATTGTGGGAGGCAGCAGTCTGGCCACACGAGACTAGTATTCTCATGCGACAGCAGCGGGGCCCAGACTCTGCAGGCCAGCTGCATGACGCATGAGTTGAGGGCAGAGAGAGAGAGAGCTCTCGTTGGAAGCTCTTAAGAGCACAACTGCATCGTTGCTTTGTGTTGCTACGGACGTTCCTTTTCCAGTCTGCATGCCTAGTCATTTTTTGCTTGGCAAGGCAGTTGCCACTGTGTGCTTGGCGCCAAGCATGCATTGGATTCATCCAGCGTATTAAATTAGACCCAAGCAGAAGTAGGGTTAAAGTTATATCCAATGTTGCTGGCTAGAAAGCCGTCGCAAAAGTTAAGACCTGAGGCTGACTCTACAAATGTCTTCTAAATCCTTAAGATTTTCTGAAAAACGTATATTATATCAGTGGTGCTCAACCTTTTTCATGTCTAGGACCCCCAAAATTATGTGTGTATTTGATCGCGGACCCCCATCTCATTATATTTTGTTCCAGGGACCTCCAGAAGCAAAGATTTGAGTTACAAATTTGCTTTAGAAATATATATATTCAAAGATTTGCACTCATTTTCAAGATTTTTCAAAAATAGCAGATATACAAGCTCATAGCGCGGCACTCTGTGCCGCACTATGAGCTTGTATATCTGCTATTTTTGAATAGCCAAAGTATAAAACAATGGTTTAAGTGGTTACACAGATGGGTTAACTTTAAAAAATCGGAACGCGATGTGAGCAGTAGCTTGGTATTCTACACATAAAGCCCAATCAACTTCCAATTCACTTTCACTTCATCCGAAGAACAAATGCAAACAATACAGATTTCAGGAGGAACCTCAATACGTTCCCATAAGCCCCTCTCAGCTCTGCTTTACCTCTCTAACCATAACATCATTTCCTGTGTGGTGGGCCAGAGTCCTGGCCTCACATGCTGACGTGGCGTTTTTTTGGATTTCCTCTTACTGAGTCCAAACTGGAGCCATCATCAGTGGAGCCTTTATGCTGTCTGCCACGTACTGTCCCATCAGTCTGTATGAAAGACCCACTGTTTGACCCTACCCCTGCCCCCCGACACAGACACACTCTCTTAACCCTTTTAGACCGGGAACGCATCTGTGTAACCACTTTAACCATTATTTTATACTTTGGCTATTCAAAAATAGCAGATCTACAAGCTCATAGCGCGGCACCGAGTGCCGCGCTATGAGCTTGTAGATCTGCTATTTTTGAAAAATCGTGAACATTTTTGCAAATGTTTGAATATATATTTTTAAAGGTATTTTTTTTAACTCTAGTTTTTGTTTCTGGGGGTCCCCATTACAAAATCTTTTGAGGTCGGGGTCCGCGGCCAAATACATATAAAAAAAATAGTTTGGGAACCACTGATTTATAGCAACGTACATTTTTTCAAAAAACTGTTAGGATTTACAAGACATTTGTAGAACCTCCAGAAGAAAAGATTTGAGTTAAAAATGTTCACTTTAAAAATATATATTCAAAGATTTGCATACATTTTAACGATTTTTCAAAAAAAAAAAGCAAATCTACAAGCTCATAGCGCGGCACTCGGTGCCACGCCATGAGCTTGTATATCTGCTATTTTTGAATAGCTAAAGAAATCAAAAAATGACACTGATGCGTTCCCGGTCTCAACGGGTTAATGCAGCTGACCGTATCAAAATACTGGCCATTGTCTGCTTCTAGATGGCCACACAGAACAGCCCTTGTGGTTGTAGTGGAAGAAAACATGACATCCTTTAGGTCCTAGTTTAAATATACAGAACAACGAAAACAGTGGCCCTGCATAGAAAACTGGCTGAAGTAAAGAGAACAATTATTATTAATGGAAATTATGTGTTTTTCCAGGGGTTCCCCAGCCAAAGTAGTTAGGTTTATCACTTTAACCCCTATTTTATACTTAGGCTTTTCGCAAATAGCCAATCTACAAGCTCACTCTCGCTGTGTTGCACCGTGATGTGTTGCGCAATGAAACATTTTGAAAAAATTTGGACCAATTTTGAAACCGTTTAACACTTCCCTCATGGTGGCTATCTATTCAGATTGGGGGGAGGGGGGTCTGCAGACAAAATGCGTATACATTTGTGTGTCCTTCTTTGACATGAAAATGTTTGAGAATCACTGATTTAGGTTATCAAATAGATGCATCCTACCACAGAAATGTCATTTGATTGGACCTCCATAAGTTTCACCTGTAAATACTGGGATCTTAGGTCAGCATTGATCAAAATAGTTAATTTGTGTTATAACTTAAGAATCTTTGGATTAAAGTCACATCGTGTGTGTGTGTGTGTATATAATCAGCTTCCTGACGGCAGAGTGATTAAAGTAGGAGGGGAGAGGTTCGAGGCTCCCGAGGCTCTCTTCCAGCCCCATCTCATCAACGTGGAGGGGGTGGGCGTGGCTGAGCTGCTCTTCAACACCATCCATGCTGCAGACATTGACACCAGGTATGCTATGAGGAATAGCCACATTCCTGAGCCAATTATTTGATGATAATAGTAAAGATGCTAATGTAGCCGGTAGGAGATACAAAGGAGACTCTTTGTGTCTCCTACCGGAGAGACTGCTGGATATCAAATTATTGGTTTAGGAATGCGATCAAAACAAAAACAATCTCCATGAATTCAATGCATCATGGGGTGTGTAATTGATAGAGAATAAGATTTGTTTTTGGGTAAACTACTCCTTTAACTGTTTTTTTGTTTTAATGGATATACTGTGGTCTATTTGGACTGAACCCTTCCATCAGAAGACACCTCCCTCTTCCTTGTCGTCTGTAAAGTTACACACCACCCTTTTGTCTGCCGGCAGGTCTGAGTTCTACAAACACATAGTTCTGTCCGGAGGCTCCACCATGTACCCTGGCCTGCCATCTCGACTGGAGAGGGAGCTCAAACAACTCTACCTGGAGCGTGTCCTGAAGGGAGATGTCGACAAACTTTCAGTAAGCTCAGGGATCCTCATACATTACACATTTAAATTTCATCCCTTCACTATTTTATTTATCGAATCCTGGATTTTAGGGTTTTTTTCCTGCAAATTTCCATCACATTTTCCTGTTTAGTGTGCAAAATTGTCAGCTCTAGCTGAGTGGGTAGAGAGAGGCCTTCCGGGAATCCAAATTTTGAACCCTGGCGCTCACCCACAATACGTGTCTTTTAAGCGTCCCTGAGCAATACATTAACTCCTACCGGCTCCCCTCGTGCACTCGTCATGGCCATCTGAGCAGCCATCAGCTGGGTGAATCTATAAAAGCAATTTCACCTCCCCCTGGGGACCAGAAACGACTCCCTCCCTTGTAGCAAGAGCATTAGTAGAGAGTTCATCAAGACCTAGTTCTATGGTGTAGTTGCTGTATTAGCCACTAGATGGCATTGTTGCTTAAAATTTAATCCGTGATTTAACTATGTGGTCTAAATATGGAAAAGATCATTTTCTTTTAATTGTCAACTGGACTACATGATTTAAAAAAGATCGAACTGTTTTGAAAGGCCAATCCCTATGAGGTTGTGGACTTCATTTGAAGCCATGTTAGGATACTTCTGAAGTCCCTGCAAAGCAAGTGAGGCAACTCTGACCTGTAATTATAAAGCAATCATGTATTTGCTTCTTGGATACAGGGGGAGAGAGAGAGTCTTAAGCTTCTTATTTCCTCCTTCTCTAACGCTGTGCTTTCTCTCTCTCGCTCCCCTTATCTCTCTATCCTGATTTCTCTTCCTGTGTATCTGTGCAGAAATTCAAGATTCGTATCGAAGACCCCCCACGGCGTAAACACATGGTTTTCCTGGGTGGGGCTGTGCTGGCTGACATCATGAAAGACAAGGACAACTTCTGGCTGACGCGGGAGGAGTACCAGGAGAAGGGGATGCGTGTGCTGGAAAAGCTGGGGGTGACTGTTAGATAAAGCCCACCCCCCCTCCGCCCCCTTCCCCAATGCAGAGACACACCCCCCATCCCTCATCCTGCCCTCCCTCCCATCTATCTCTCCATTCACAAGTCCAAACTCTCTTGTCTTGATAATCATTTATACATCGCTCACTGCTATGGTTGCCGGACGGTCATCTGTACCTCACTCTATTCTTAGATTTCACTCGGCTGTGTGTAGAGGAATGATGGATGCGTGACGCCTGTTTTATACTCGGTTGCGCGCGCCGGTGTCTCGCACTGAAAATAGCCGAGCTACAAGCTCACAACACGTTGCGGTGCGACGTGATGTGAGCTTGTAGATCTGCTATTTTCAGTGCGAGACATGATGCACAAACCAAGTACAAATCAGGCTTGGCGGGTGGAATAGTTTGGATAGATGGTGGTGGGCTTGGGAGGGCTGATTTAAATGCTACGACCACCAGGCTTTTATGTCCTCAGGAGTGTCATATTGCCGATGCGCTGCCGATTGAATTATTACAATTCTTGAACACAAAAGGATAGTATTGCAATTCAGTACTACAAAAAAATATGGCAACTGTTGTGTCATGGAAGAAAAAGAGAGGAGGGAGTGGAAGTCCCGCACACTAATTTCACTTTTTTCTTTCTGAAAAACATGAAATATTATAAAATAATTACAAAACATGGATGTTGCCATACTGTACATAGCAGCAACAACCCCAAAAGGGGTTCCCGTCTTGAAAGGTATAGTTACAAATAGAGATTCCCGCCCTACATGGGTTAAGATGCAACGTTTCGGTCGCTCTGACCTTCCATCAGGCATAGAAAACACTGAGAGATGGAATTTGTTGGAGGCAGTGTGAGGTATTCTGTATTTGAAATGCTGCAGGAGGTTCAAACCCTGACAGCGCCATGATAATAAACTTTATTTGTATGGATGCCTGATGACGGTCCGAGCGACTTGCATCTTAAATAAATAAATTCCTTTTATAAGTGAAGATGGTGTGCGGGACTCTCCTCTCCCTCCTCCCTTTTTCTGCCCTATTCAGTAGTCATACTCCGACGCACCTGTCCGTTCGTAGGTGTGCAAAAGGACATATCCTCAAACTGTTGCGTTATGACTCATGAAGTAAAAAATGATGATATAAAGATCATGTTGTAGGGCAATAAAACTTCAAACTATGTTCAACTTAAAATAGTTTTTCTACAAGCAAAGAAACATATTGGTATATCGTGAAGAAAAGTATTTCAGTATTGTATAACAGTGTTTTACAGTATTGTGCTACAGTATGTTTTTTCCTCCTTGCCCCCTTTTTAACGCACCTTGCATGGGAAACGTTGATTCTGTCTGCCCTTCTAATTTGGCTAAAACGTAATCCTAGGATTTTCACGGTGAAGTCAATAATTATGATTACCAGTGATGTGTTTATACATACTGTAGGCTATTATTGGATGCCCTGTAATCTGTTTTTGACAGGCAGATATTTCAATTCCCCCTTCTGCCTGCGTTGGTCTGTTTTCTCTGTTGGGCTACTTGCTTGCACCTTTTTTTGAGTATTTCTGTTATGGATGGGTAACATGCCTGTCTCACCCCTGAGTTTGGAAATGTTTCAACTCAAACATGCAAGTCAAACTTCGAGGGCAGAAACTCTAGCTTTTATTTGAGTCTGTGATAATTCAATCAGTAGTTTTTTTTTGTTTTTTTTATCTATCATGCCTTTCTTCCCAAACGTTGAAAACCTGAATTGGGGAAACTTTTTTTTTTTTATGTTTAATGAAGGGTATGTATTTGTTAACTCGTCCAAGAAAACCCCTTGTGGGTTAAAGTTGAAGATGTTTTATGTTTTGGGTCAGGGCGCCTTTTTTGAATAATAGAAGCAGAGTTCTCCATTGCATTGAGTTTCAAATATATGAACCTGATCATGGTGGACTTGATTAACAAGAGGAACAGTTGCCATTCCCTCACAATTACAAGGCATTTCATTCCACTAATGGCAACCTCTGCTATGAGTTCATTCCAATCAGATTCTAATGGCAACCGCTGGCTGTTGTTTTCCCCCCCCCCCTTTGTCCCTAATATTTTGCTGATGTGTTGTTGATTTTCTGTCGTTTTAAAGGAGACCAGGTTATGCCTTTCTGTGAGGGACTGTTATTCATGTCTTACCGTCTTGTATGTCTTGTTTTTGCAGTGCATTGTTCTATGCACTCTGAGAAAAAGAGTAATGTGTCACAAATCAAGCATCGCCACGGCCATTTGGACGCACGTTCTGTTTCTGCCCTTAACAACTGATTCAGGGACAGCTGTTCCCCTCAAAACCCAATCTTAGGGCAAATGGTTGATTTTGATGGCCCTCGGTCAGATGTTAAGGAAACAAACCATATGTTTCAAATGGAAGTCACCTTTAGACCAAAAGGATCTACCACTTTTGTGCTTGGTCTAGGAAAGGGAAGGAGTTGAAGATGGTAACGTTACATGGTGCTAGGATTAGTGGTATCACAGATGCTCTTACAGAATGTAATTGACCATATTGACGATGGCCATTTTGCGCTTAAATCACACCCGGTGGGTGGGAGTGCTCTGATGTCATAAATGGCTGCCATGTGAATATGGTCAATGATACAGTCAATCTTTTTCATTTTAATTAGGTAAAAACACGCCTCTGTGTTTGGAACTTACCACTTTCTCTTTATCGTTCTCATGAATTTTCACTGTTGGCTCTAGTGAAGGTGAATTTGTGGTTTTGGGATTACAAACGATTGGGGTTACTGAAATAATTGTAATATTGATAATTTGGTGTCGGTAAACATGGAGACCATGTAAAAGCTGGTATTTGCGGTTTCCGTTTTTTGGCTCATGTATTTTGGAGGCTCTCGACACGCAATATAGATATATATATCTGTATAATTTCCTCTTGACAAGATGGTCATCCAGTGCCAAGTACAGTTATTATAGCTGGATCTTATTTTTGGTTGTCCTTTTTATGTTTTTGTTTTTCATAGCATAACTGCCGACTGCTGATTTAAATAAAGCAAAGTGATTTATAAATATCGTGTTCCGTCTTTGATACTCAATATGTAAGTTATACACCTACATACAAAAAATATTCATTAGTACACCGACCTCAGGGGTGTGTCCGTCTTTGTGATTTAACAGTGTTGCTATAAAAACAGACTCTTTGGAACTGTACCTAAAAGACAGAGTTAGAAAGATGACTCATTCATGTGTGGTTATTCACTGACTGGTATATAATGATTCATCCACCGCAGTACAGAATTTATAGTAATAGAAGTCACAGAATAGGAAATGGTGAGTAGAGCAGTGATTCTCAACCTTTGTAATTTAAATTTCAACCCCCAATTTGATACTGTGCTACGGACACCCATTTTTGCCTTGTTTATGCTTTATTTCAGAAAGGTCCGTGTTGAGAGGAAGTTAACAAAGGACTAAGAGAGGGACCTTTTGATTAAATTTGTTCTTTAAAAAAAAGAAAAAAACATGGAAAGGGATCCATTACTTACACACAGTAGGTGCTACTCAGTGGAACAGCCTGGAAACTAAAGTCAAATTGGCAATAATTTTGAAGGCATTTAAACAACTCTTCTTTGTAAAAGAGGTCAAATTTTAAGTGTTTGTTTAGGGGTTACTTGTCATGATGTATTTCATATGGTTATTTGCTTGTCAATAAGGTCTGTCATTTGGATTGCAATTCCTTTACTGTCTGTCTTCAGTCTGTAGGTATACAGTAGTAAGGTGAAACTAAAAAAAAACCATTGTATTTTCTCTAGCTTTTGTACATGTAATAATGGCGGAGATTAACTGTCATTGACAGTCAATCATTTAGCTGAGGAACCCCTGGAAGTGAACCCCCTCAAGGACCAGTGCATGGGGGTCCCTGGGCTGTCCAGGGAAGCTTTTTGAAACGAATAGCCGCAATCTTTTGCAGTCACTTTGGGACAATCGGCAGCATTTTTTTCTCAAAACTATTTAAATCGTTTACTCAGATTTAATATATGTTTAAAGGTAGCAGCTCTGTTTATATGTGCAGCAGCCTCGGTCTAGAGGTCTACTCAGTCCCTGTCTGTAATGATTGTGTACTAGTCAGTTCTTAATGTGGGCTGGGGGTCTGTCCAGGCTGGACAGACCCCCAGCCCACATTAAGAGCCTATATAACATGTATATAACGACACAATGTGACATAACTCTGTTTAACACCATGCTATACCCCCTCCAACTGTAAATACTTTCCCCAATTTTATTTATTTTACACTTTCTTTGGCAATCTAAAACATATGTTTTCCCATGCCAATAAAGCTCAGTTGAATTGAAAATTGACTGAATGGAACAAATAGTTTCAACTCAAACAATTTGTCCTTTTGCTTCTCAGATATATTTAAGTGGTCAAATTGTTGATTTTATCTTCAATGGGTCAAGTACTATGGTCAAGTACCCTCCCTGTTATCAGCCTCCTGGCTTGGGGGATCAGTTTATCTAAAACGGAAGTTCCATTTTGAGGAGATGGTAGTTGTAGTCTTCTTCTGCACCTTAAGCGGTACTTTTCCTCGTCTTTCTGTCCTAACCAGAACTACAAATGAAAGCTATTGGCTGCCGGCGGAAGACGTCACCATAGAAGAAGAGCTCTATTCGGTGTTGCCATGTCTACTTATTATAAGCGACCTTGGCCTTCTTTTTCTGTAAAGTAGCATGTAAAGATTGGTTAGTTGCGGGTTGTGTTTTTTTGGGGGGCTTGTTTCTAAAGTGTAGTTGCTTATTTAGACTTGCTTCCAACTTTGTATTATTATTATTTAAACTAGTGGTTCTCAAATAGTTTCATGAAAATGTTTTGTGCCACAGGGGAGCATTTGTGTTGTTAGAATGTTCTAAAAAAATATCAAATATTCCACATTTTATTGCAAGAGTTTTTGAAAATAGCAGGTCTACAAGCTCACGAGCCATTTTCAAATCGCCGAAGCCGGTTTAAAGTATAGGTTTAATTAAAGCGCTCATGTGGCTTAAGAAGTTGCTTCTTTTGAGCTTGTTTTCCTAGACCGGGTTGCTTATTTCTCTCGCAAAATATGGCAACACTAGCTCTACTTACTCACGGTGCCTCATGTCTAGATTCTCTTTCTCCATTTTCCTCCTCAAAGACTGGGCGTTATTTAGGAGAAGTAGTGTTTTATTTTAGATAATCCTTTGCTGGTTTGATACAAAGGATGGTAATAATGTTACAGACTAGTACAGAGTATAGTAGAACCGCTCAAACACAAGTAGCGACAGAGGTGAGTTTTGTGTGGATGTTGGGCATTACTTAAAAGGATCTCTAACTTTTTGAAATCTGCAAATCAAAGTCTTAAAGGCCCATAACTACCTCATGCAGTGTAGCATGTAAAAGCTACAGCTTGTCCTTGACATATAGGGGTACTCATGTAGGTAGGTAGCCCCTACGGAACCTCTCCTTCCGCTATGTAGCTCATCTCGGAGCTACATAGCGGAGGGAGAGGTTCCGTAGGGGCTAGTAGGTAGGATATGATATCATTATTATATCAGATATGCTACAATCAATGTTCTCACGACCTGCTGAACCATTAGAAACTAAAAAGTGTTAAACAAACAGCTTATTCTTGGTCCACCACGTGTTGCTGCTGAGTTCACCATGGTGTAATCTGTAGTGCCAGGTTTGGCAAGACGACCATGTTACCAGATCTATGAAAAATACCTCAAAAGACACGACTACTATTAGGCCTTATCCTTAGGCCTCAAGAGCGTCGGATATTTGAAAATAGCAGATCTACAACATTACCCTGTGTTGCCATGTCTACTTACTACAAGCCCATTTTTGGGGCTTGTTTCCTAAATGTATAAACCTGTCGTTCTCAAACATTTTGTCAAGGACCCCCACATTAATGCATTTGTTCCCCCTGGCCTTGTAGTCCCTCCTTTTGGGCTTGTTTTCATAGACTTGCATGGTTGCTTGTTTCCTGGCAACACTGGCAACACTGTTTCCGCCCTGGTGAACTCTGCAGCAACACGTGGTCTGTGGACCAAGAATAAAATAGTGTTAAAACTTTAAAAACTTTAGTTTCTAAAGGTTTAGCAGGTTGTGAGCAGTGGTGTAAAGTAACTAAGTACATTTACTAAAGTACTGTACTTAGAGTAACTTCTACTCCACTACAATTATTTGAAAACATTTGATTATTACAAAACATGCATTAAACACTTCAGCCCATTTTGGCCATTTGAAAATAGCAGATCTACAAGCTCACAATTGTGAGCTTGTAGACAGTTCTTTATACTTTTGAGCATATTTTGATACCAATACTTTTGTACTTTTACTCAAGTCAATTTTGAATTCCGGACTTTTACTGTGGGTTTATAGGTTAATGATTTTCCTCATGACGTTGAAAAGCCAGTGATGACAAATAAATAATGTTTGAGATTGTATGAGAGCTGCACTGCAGTTCCTGATTCAAAGGTTGAGATCTGAGGCTTAATATGTCATGTAATGTTTGGGTTATAAATGTTTGAGTGACTAATTTGCACATCATTTGAAAGCCAAACATCAAGGGCTTACAGACCAATGTGAGCTCATTCTTGTTTGCATGTGTGGTCTCTCTAGAGACTAGAGCAGTGGTTCTCAAAGTGGGGTCTGGGGGTCTTAACCCATTAAGACCTGAGGCGATTCTTACATTTCTTTCTAAATCCTAACAGTTTTTTGAGAAAACATCTGAAAAATATTTTTTCAAGATTTTTGAATAGCCAAATAAATCTAAAGTGACACAGATGCGTTCCAGGTCTTAATTTAAAGCGTCCTTAATTAAATTGGCTCCCAGATAAATGATCAATAGTTGCTACTTGCTAGCCATTGATTGAATACTTAACAGTTTGCAATTTGTACTGTACGGTTTACAATGATTGTTAAAAAGGATAACACAAAGCCCTTAGGGGCTTGTTTCCATTGTGGTCCTGTGTATTCAATTCATTAAGTAAAGTGTTACTCAAAGTGGGGTCCAGGAACCCCCTGGGGTCCTTAAAATGGATCCCAGCTTAATGATTAATTGTTGCTAGCCAAATGGACCCTTTGGTCTGTAACTATGAGAGTTATGTGTGTCCGACTGTGTCCTAATGCGTACTAAACTGGGGTCCTTGAAATTAAAAATGTTTGAGAACCACTGGTTTAGAGGATTATTCAAAGGTTCTATAATTTACTCTGCTTGTGAAAGTCCTTCTGATGTTAACTTCCATTTTGCCCTCATTTAGTAGGTCAATCTGTACCAGGAAGAAAAGGAAGGACCAGTACTTTGACGTGAAGGCAAGCTGTGGCCTGACGACATCTAGCTTGGAAGATGATGCTCAAAAGCCAGCTGTGAGTCAAATGTGTCATAGACACACTCAGATGATGTGAAATGCTGTCAGTAGTTAGTTGTGTGTTTTGCTATACGTTGCCATAGCATGCCTTCTTCCTCGTGTCCTTTTTAAAAGCCAGTGATGACAATAAAAAACATTTTTCTGACACCTCGTATGAGAGCTGCACTGTAGCTCCTGATTCTAATGCTTTATCTGAGGCTTCTTTATCATGTAATGTTTGAGGACTAGGGTATCCGGAAGTAGCCTAAACCCCCCCCCCCCCCCCCCCCCCCCCCCCCCCACAATTGACATGTCTCTACCGCTCTGCTTGTGAGAGAGTCCTACTGATGTTTACTTCCATTTTGCCCTCATGTGGTAGGTCAATCTGTACCGGGAAGAAAATGGACCAGTACTTTGACATGAAGGCAAGCTTTGGTTGCCCTCAGTTGAAATCCAACTCAGTCATGAGTGAAAAAACTAAAGCCTGACGACATCTAGCTTGGAAGATGGAGCCTGTCGACGCTCAAAAGCCAGCTGTGAGTCAATGTGTCATAGAGTGTCGGATGAACCCACAATGTCAATTGCTAAATGGCGCCATAGCATGCCTTCTTCCTCATGTCCTTTTTAAAAGCCAGTGATGACAATAAAAAACATTTTTCTGACACCTCGTATGAGAGCTGCACTGTAGCTCCTGATTCTAACGCTTTATCTGAGGCTTCTGTATCATGTAATGTTTGAGGAATAGGGTATCCTGAAGTAGCCTATACTTACATACATTTTTTTTTACCGTTTTCCCCACCTTACAATTGACATGTCTCTACCACTCTGCTTGTGAGAGTCTTACTGATGTTTTCTACCATTTTGCCCTCATTTGGTAGGTCAATCTGTACCAGGAAGAACATGAAGGACCAGTTCTTTGACACGAAGGCAAGCTGTGGCCTGACGACATCTAGCTTGGAAGATGGAGCCTACGGACGCTCAAAAGCCAGCTGTGAGTCAATGTGTCATAGACTGTCAGATAAACCCACAATTAGGGATGGGACAATACAATATGAAAATGACATGCCACGATTATTGTGGCAATTTTTTTTGCGATTAACGATATCGCGATTAAGCTCACAACGCGTTGTCAGCTTGTAGATTTGCTATTTTTGGACGTTGTACTGAATTTGCATCTCAACAAAAGATAATTCATCATAGTGTATGATGGAGGACAATTTCACGATAACTTAAAATCTCCACGATACGATTATTGTGAGTGTTTTATCACGATAATAACGATTATCGTCCCATCCCTACCCACGATGTGAAATTCTGTCAGTAGTTATGGGTTTTACTAAACGGTGCCATAGCATGCCTTCTTCCTCATGTCCTTTGTAAAAGCCAGTGATGACAATAAAAAACATTTTTCTGACACCTCGTATGAGAGCTGCACTGTAGCTCCTGATTCTAATGCTTTATCTGAGGCTTCTGTATCATGTAATGTTTGAGGTATCCTGAAGTATACCTCATTAGATTTTTTGCCTGTTTTTACTTTTTTCCCCTTACAATTGACATGTCAATACCACTCTACTTGTAAGAGTCCTACTTATGTTTTCTACCATTTTGCCCTCATTTGGTAGGTCAATCTGTACCAGGAAGAACATGAAGGACTAGTTTTTTGACACGAAAGGAAGCTGTGGTTGCCCTCAGTCATGAGTGAAAACGTGAGGCCTGACGACGACTAGCTTGGAAGATGGAGCCTGTCAACGCTCAAAAGCCAGCTGTGAGTCAGACTGTCGGATGAACCCACAATGTGAAATTCTGTCAGTTATGGGTTTTACTAAACAGTGCCTTCTTCCTCGTGTCCTTTTAAAAGCCAGTGATGACAATAAAAACATTTTTCTGACACCTCGTATGAGAGCTGCACTGTAGCTCCTGATTCTAACGCTTTATCTGAGGCTTCTGTATCATGTAATGTTTGAGGAATGAGGCATCCTGAAGTATCTACCTCATTTGATACCAGTTTTTCCCCCTTACAATTGACTGTCTCTCTCTCTACCAATCTGCTTGTGAAAGTCTTACTGATGTTTTCTACCATTTTGCTCTCATTTGGTAGGTCAATCTCTACCAGGAAGCAAATGAAGGACCAGTACTGTGACACGAAGGCAAGCTGTGGTTGCCCTCAGTCATGAGTGAAAACTAAAGCTTGACGACATCTAGCTTGGAAGATGGAGCCTGTCAATGCTCAAAAGTCAGCTGTGAGTCAATGTGTCGTAGACTGTCGGATGAACCCACAATGTGAAATTCTGTCAGTTATGGGTTTTACTAAATGGCGCCATGGCATGCCTTCTTCCTCATGTCCTTTTTAAAAGCCAGTGATGACATTAAAAACATTTTTCTGACACCTCGTATGAGAGCTGCACTGTAGCTCCTGATTCTAATGCTTTATCTGAGGCTTCTGTATCATGTAATGTTTTGATGAATTTGGAATCCTGAAGTATACCTCCATTTGATTATTATTTTTTTTCTTCCCCTTAAAATTGACAGGTCTCTACCTTCCTGTATTCCCATGGACCTTAATGGGCCTGGTAGCCAGCTTAGAAGGGACAGTCCTCCTGACTCCTGCACAACATTCCATAAGGTTTGCCAAAGCTGCTGATGACGGGAAGTGAGATGTCCACAGGAAGCACTGGTGAGTTTTATCTTTACAAGCCATCACCAGACAGAAACAACAGGAAGTCAAATAATTGATATCATGGGCTGGGGAAATCTGTGACACACTGTGGTGAACTGCGGTTTTGTGGGTTTAATAGGCTGTTAACGGGTTTCCTCATGACCTTGAAAAGCCAGTGATGACAAATAATAATGTTTGAGATTTTATGAGAGTTGCATTGCAGCTCCTGATTCAAAGGTTGAGATCTGAGGCTTAATGTCATGTAATGTTTGAGGAAAGTGGTCTTGAATGTCACAAATGTCCTCATTTGTATGACCTCTTTCATTTATTTTGTCCCGCAGTTGAGATGTCGGCCTGTCTTCTCTGACAATTTGACTCGGGAGAAATGAGGTTCCGTGGCTTGGCAGACCGCACGCCTGAATGCCTGCCGGGCAACTCTTCAGTCAGAACCTTCAATCTTTTTAAAATTCTAAAGATGAGCTGCTACCGAAACTCCAGTTCAAGAGTCGCAAGGTGTCTGTAAGTCCACATGCTTGCTTGTGGAAAATGTATTTTTAATCTGTAGCTCAGCGCTCATATGAGGGCATATTCTGATTGAAGTATGATCTGAGACCTCGTGGCAACTGTCATACCAGAATTTAGAATGTGTTCTAATCAAGTATTCTTTTTCAGGTATCTGACATTGAAGACCCAAATGAAAACAAGACCGCAAGGACTTTTTCGTGTCATCCTTTTAGATCAAGAGTTTGACGGTACTCCTGCTGTTTTGCATTCTTGTCTAATAAAATATTCAATCAATTCAAGAACTTTGAGACCTGAAATCTTGTTCCTTAATACACAAGTGCATAATGCAGACTGTTCACCAACAAGGAATTTGACTTGATGCGTTGCTCTGTCATTCACAGATGTACTGTTAAATGGGACCTTCTGCATAATGACTACTTTTGCCTGAATATTACTCAATGAAAGGGTAATATTTTAAGTACATGAGAATAAGAATTCTCACAGAATACAGATTGTTAAATCCATTATTGCTTTTTGTCAAATGTGATTGATTCTCAATAGTTCTATTTTGTGGCTCATGTTCTGTTCATTGATTTTTCTAATTTAAAACGCTTGCATGGGTGGTGTTGCATATCTGCTGTCGGGCAGAAACCAGCTAACTTCAAAATATACGTTTTTCAGGAAATGAAAAAAAACTAAACTTAGTCAGGAGGTTTTGTTCATCATTGCTAAGAACAGATGGACCTCCAAGCTCACAATGAGGTTGGAGGTGAAAAGGGTGTGCGTCCTGGAGTCAGCAAAACCAGCTAACTACACCCTTTGGTGTTTTTTCAGAAGCGCTTTTTAATCCTTTTCATTGGCTCATTTTTTTTTTACCAACACAGACGTTATGGAAAAAATGCAAAGGCGTCAAAATGGAGTTAGCTGGTTTCTGCCAGACAGCAACAATATTCAATATACATTACTGTATATGCAGTCAGAAATGGTGGCCCTTAAAAACACTGAAAAGTAAAGCACTTTAGTGTAATAACTTGTATCCTGATGTATGATTTGAAGTGCTGTGTTTAAGACTACACACAATGCATACCCCAAGAATTCCCCAGGACTTTTTGTGTAATCTTTTAGCCTAAATGTCTGACTGTACCTTGTGCTGTGCTTTACATTTCTATCTAGTATTCAATCAATACAATGGTATTTGGTCCAGAGAGAAATGGGTTAATCTTACATAATCTGACTAGATGGAGCCTTGTATCAAAATGCTGCCATAAGGGCACTTGATTTTAGTAGACTACTGTGGCCATTGATGTGCAGAGACTGCCCAATGACCCAAGCTATGATTTTAGGACTAAACGACCATTTCTTAAAGTCCTAAATCGTGTTGTGATCAGGTTAGTCCTGGCCTAAAGCGTTGGTTACTCAGGTCAAATTATATAATGAGCATATTTCATACTTGGAAGTGTTTTTCCACACATCACATCACTCAAAATGTGGATGTCTGTTTGCCAAAAAGGGAAATTTAAATGAGGCTAGGGGATTCGGTTTCTATTTAAATACAATACACGCGAATGCCTACGTTTATAGATTTGCTTGTGGGACATGGCCTCATTTGCAAAGCTTCCTGCCTCGGCCTGGAGGCACTAGGGGAGGATTTCCATACAGCTCGTTTGCCTAACAAACCAGAGGGAGCCCTGGATGCGCATCTCCTTACCAGTGGGGGAAACTGGAAAATAACTAAGTACATTTACTCAAGTACTGTACTTAAGTACGATTTTGAGGTACTTCACTTGAGTATTTCAAATTTTCAATAGCCCACTTGTAGGCCTACTTCTACTCCACTGATATCTCAGAGGTAAATATGGTACTTTTTACTCAACTATAATCATGTGTAAACTTGAATTACTTTTTGATTATTATTACAAAACATAGCCTATACATTAACCACTCCAGCCCTATATATATATATATATCGGCTATTTGAAAATAGATCTACAAGTGTCACGGTGCTGGTGCCACACGTTGTGAGCTCTGCTATTTTCAAAAGATTTTTATGCATTTTAGACATTTGAAAACTTGTTAAACGGGAACTTCTGCACAATGAGTACTTTTTTGCCTTTGTTACTTTAAGTATATTTTGATACCAATACTTTTGTACTTTTAATCAAGTAAATCTTTAACACCAAACTTGTAGCCTACTTGTTACAGACTATTTCTTTTTTATTTTATTTTATATTTCAGCCATTTGAAAATAGCAGATCTTCAAGCTCACAATGTGTCGCATTGCAACGCATTGTGAGCCTGTAGATCTGCTATTTTCTTTTTTTAATCATCATTATTTTTGTTAGATTTTTCAATGAAATGTAAGTTAACAGACTATTTCTACGACAGGGTACGGATACTTTTACTTAAAGTAAAAACATATTTGAGTACTTCCATCATCACTGGGTTGGTGCTCCTCCTCACACAGTCGTCGCTACCCAAGTGGAGCGCAACAAGGGAAGAAGGGAGGTGCCCTGGAGGAGGTGCCCTGCTCTCCCTGCGCCACATCCATCCCATCCGAGCCGCACTAAGGACCTCCTGCAGCCGAGCCGAGCTTCTCTCTCTCCGCCGGGGAAAACCTCACCATCCACCGCATCGTGACAGACACACAGACAGGCTGTTTCCACTGAACATCTCCGTCCAGAAGACAGACAGACAGAAGACAGAGAGACAGACAGACAGAAGAGCAACGGTTCTCTCGCTGACTGTAAGGCCCTGACTGACGGTGAGACATCATTCTATTCTAACGGCTAGAATGTATCCGACCGTTAGCTGATCAATGTTTATTATAAGGCAGGCTGTTGCGGATCGGCTAATACTAATAATCACGGTACATCTTTTGATTCAATGTGCGCTCTTTGGTTCGATGTAAAACAATTGAGATGCCTTCGCCGACCGATATGCTACATTTATTTGTCACATTTTTTTATATGGCCGTTTATTTAATTTGTCGCGAATAAGCGGCTTTGTTTATTGAAGCGAATCTTCAAGCAACATCTGGATGTAGGCGCTAGAAAGTAGGCCTGCCGTTATGTGTGTCTGTTTAGTGCAGACAAGACAACGACATGCCTCTGTAATAGTCTGTATATACAGCCCTGTATGGATGTTATATATGGGGCTGGAGGAGGCTGCAGGCTTCATTGCCGTATATAGTGTGTCAGTAAATAAATACCTATACAATACAATTACAAGTGAACTTGACGTGTGTGTGAAGACAGTCCTCTGCTTTAGCCTGGAATATTAACCGGATGCGGTGGGGCAGATGTTGACTGATGTGATGCGGTCACCTGAAACGGGCTCTCTAGATCCCCGACCTACTTAGATCTAGATCCATTAGATTGATGGACGGGAGAGGAAATGATGTTCTAAAAGGTTTTTCAATTGATCTTCTACAGTATAAATGTTAATAACGTTGTTGGGTGATATAATAAAAGGCCAAGACCGCACCAATGCCAACTCCTTGCAACATGCAACCACTTGCAACCATTATCCCCAATGGCAGTCGGTTGCACGGAGTTGCATTGGTGTGTGTCAGACTCTGGCCTTAAAACTGTCTTGTTGCAAGGAGATGAGACTATAGTTGCATTGGTGCTGTCTGTCTGGCCTTTAGCTTTAGGCACGGCAGTTTCTAGTTCCCAGCACTTATGAGGAAGGAACACTCTCACTATGGTGTATACATTTCACATTATTCATATTTTAGTGTACATTTCACATTATTCATTTTTGTTTTGTTTTAGAGGGACAATGACATTTAACCACTTAAACCCCATATGGATAGCCGGGGTCCCTCAGGGCTCAATACTAGTGTATTTTCTGTTTTCTGTCATTGTTGAAAATTGTTATTGCTGAAAATAGTAGATCGACAAGCTCAGTGTGAACTTGCCGATCTGCTATTTTCAGCAATTAACCAGAGTCCCGGAATAGCAGATCGACAAGCTCATTCGCATTGTGAGCTTGTCGATCTGCTATTTCTCAGCAAAAGCTTTCCCCACAATGCCGATGCTGGGGTTTAAGTGGCTAACCCATTACTGTCCAACTGTGAGAACAGAACACGGAAACGATGTAGGCTATTAAACACAGAGTTTATA
The DNA here is from genome assembly GCF_963454915.1 of Gymnoscopelus microlampas. Classification (NCBI taxonomy): domain Eukaryota; kingdom Metazoa; phylum Chordata; class Actinopteri; order Myctophiformes; family Myctophidae; genus Gymnoscopelus; species Gymnoscopelus microlampas. The sequence continues at coordinate 53,231,332 of NC_139939.1, read as the reverse complement.
GCTACTGCTATAAACCTATAGTAGCTACTGCTGCTATAAAAGGCTGCTTAAGAGGTGCTCACTTGATGCACTCTTTTTCGGTTATATAAAAAAACACGGAAAACGTTTGATCAAACGTTTACACAAAAGTGCAGTGGTGCAGAGTAGACGTACACAAAACCATGGCGCTTATGCTCTGTGGTCGTTTTGTTTACAGCAGCATCATGGATGAGTTAGATGTTCCTCAGATGAAGAGAGAGGTGGAGAGTCTTCAATACCAGCTGGCCATCAACAGAGAGAAGTCCTCCATCACAGTCACAGAGTGAGTAGACGTATACACGCACACACACACTTGCATAATGCAGGGGTCTTCAACAGGGGGTCCGGGACCCCGCCAAATCTTTGGGTGACATGATGTTTCTTTTTACCCTAACCTCTTGAACCCTAGCATCCCTTTTCTGAGGAGAACTTTAGCCAAAAAATAGCAGATCTACAAGCTCACAACGCCTCGCGCTGCGAAGCGTTGTGAGCATGTAGATCGGCTATTTTTGGCAAAGAGGTGTTTGGTGTAGAGGGGAAAAAGAGCAGACCTAGTGAACAAAAAAGGTTGAATCTGAAACACAATTTTATACAATATAGAGGGGGTCCCTGCCTCATCTCTCTCTCTCAGCTAGGGGGTCCCTGGCCTAAAAACGTTGAAGACCCCTGGCATAAAGCATGGACCAGAATTCACTCTGTTTATTTGACTGTTTTAGATTGTGTTGTTTTAATGATCAACAATGCAAACACACACACACGATCTGACTTCTTGTGTACTGGGGTTAACACTGTCTGTGTGTGTGTGTGTGTGTGTGTGTGTGTGTGTGTGTGTGTGTGTGTGTGTGTGTGTGTGTGTGTGTGTGTGTGTGTGTGTGTGTGTGTGTGTGTGTGTGTGTGTGTGTGTGTGTGTGTGTGTGTGTGTGTGTGTGTCAGGCTGGTCAAGTGGATCGAGGGGTGCGTGTGTGAAGATCCGTTCCTGAACCCCGAGCTGATGAGAGCCAACCCATGGGTGGAGAAGGGCAAGTGTGTGATCCTCTAACGGTCACACACAAACACACACGCACACACACACAATAATAATGGACGCACACAAACTAAAGACACATGCACCCACACACACAATCATTATGCACTCTGTCACAATCGAATCTCTCATGCAATGCATTTATTATTATTGTTAATTATCTATTTATTTGGGCACCCATTGAATGCTTTTAATTTATGTTATGACGAGTGGCAGACCTCTTGGCGGTGTGTGTGAGTGCACGGCACTGAGAGTAGCTTTTCTTGCAGTTTCGTTACTGAAGGACCACTGAGCATTGTTATCAAGCAAGCTGTTTTTATTGGCTGTTTACACCGTCAATCAAAAATAAAGACTGTTTTGAATTTAACAAAACCACTGGAAAATGTTTTATTGTGATTATTAATACAGAAAAAGGAACAACAACACATTCTCACCATGGAGGAGGAACTCATGTGTAACTTGATAACCAGGTTGCAGAATGTGTGCGTATGTGTTTGTGAGATAGAGAGATGTTGTTGTGTTAGAGCGGGTGGGGTCAGAGCAGCTCTCTAATGTAGACGTTTCGTCTGACAGCGTTGGATACACCCTCGTTGAAGCGGAACCACACATCACTGTTCCCTACTGCTGTTCCCATGGCCATCTCGATGTTCTTCTCACCTGCAGACAGAGACACTGTTAAGTTAGGTGAATACTAGAACGCTCGCCCCGGGTCAAATCCGGCGACCTCGAAACGGTCGCCACTAGGTATTCCTGAATGTAACCTCAGTAAAACTATGCCTAAACCCAAGCTTATACCTAACCGTAACCTCAGTAAAACTATGTCTAAACCTAATCTTATTCCTAACCTTAACCACAGTAAAACGAATACAAGAAAAAATGGGGCGAGTGTGTTTTGGGTAGAGCGTTCCCTTTAACATCTAAACTTGCTAGGTTATACTTTACTAATTCCATTCCTTTGAAAACTTTAGTTACTTTGTAGATTTCGATTATTATTACAAGAAAGACATACACTAACCACTTCAGCCCCTATATACATTTCGGCCATTTGAAAATAGCAGATCTACAAGCTTGTAGATTTGCTATTTTTAAAAGATTTTCTTTTTTCAAACTTGTGAAACGGGACATTCTGCATAATGACTATGACTACTTTTTGTACTTTAAGTACATTCTGATACCAATACTTTTGTACTTTTACTCAATTAAAAATTGAATTCCGGACTTTTACTTGTAACAGAGTATTTCTAGAAGCAAAGATTTCTATTGCAGTATTGATATTGCAGTATTAAACATTTTAGTACTTTTTCCACCACTGCATACATGTTTGATATGTTTTACAACTGGAACAAATCAAGACAAATCCGAATCTGAACTAGACCAATATGAATGTGATCTTAAGTAGTTTGTTGGCCTGTGTTTTTCTCATTGGCAAGTGTGTGCTTCTCACAACGCCTGTTGAAGGGAGCCATGATGTTGACACCACTTAGCAGAGGAGCCCACAGGGGCCTCCATTGTTACCTGTCTCTGAGCTCGCCTGGGTCTTCTGGGGTTTGGGAGCAAGAGCTCTACCGAAGAAATCCACCTCCGGCTAGAACACAAGAACGCACAAAAAATGACAGGTTGAGAACAACATTCACGTCGATCCTTAATGAGGTCAAATAGAACAAACTAATGCATGTGCACACACACACACACAGCGTTATACTTATGTCTCATTAGCCTCGTTTCCCAGATTCCTCACAAGGGAACCCAACGTAACCTGCTGCTTTCTCATTGGCCTCATTTGTCCCCTCTAGAGTCTCCTTCCATCTCATTCATCCACACACACACATCCAGTACCGGAATAGGCAGAAGATAATATATCTAGGTTGTTACACTCTTGTGAACAGTTCTCATTGTGAACATCCACGACACCACACACATCATCTACCACTGATGTCACTTTAAAATCTTTAATCTGGCTCTGGGGCTCCATCTAGTGGTAACATCCAGCATATAATACAGCGGTGGAAGAGGCAGTTGTGTTTAAACAGCTGCATGTTTTTCTTTTATTGATTAAAGAGTCAATACATTGTTCATTATTACAACACCACAATTTAAAACACTCAAATAATCAGAGTGAATTCTGGTCCATGCTTTATGCAAGTTGTGTGTGTGTGTGTGTGTGTGTGTGTGTGTGTGTGTGTGTGTGTGTGTGTGTGTGTGTGTGTGTGTGTGTGTGTGTGTGTGTGTGTGTGTGTGTGTGTGTGTGTCTGTCTGTCTCACTCTGGGCTCCACTTTGGTCTGTTTGACAATGTTCTCCAGCCTCTGCTGATGGTTCCTGGTTGTTATGGGAGCAGCGCTTTTCTTCTCTTCCTTGTGCTGTACAGATACACACAGTAAGTTATTAAACATAATGCTACCTCTGAGCACAGACCACATTATAACACACGGCTGGTATAGAGCACAGAAGTCCTGACGTCACTCGTTCATCCCCTGGGTCTAAGTCATTTCTCTATGGAGAATAACATTGGGTCATCTTAGAATTGTCTCATAAGAATTGTGGTCCAAAAATAAACAAACTGTCTCTGCGATATTGTCAGGGAGGAGGCTCTGTATCGTTTATGATAGTCAGTCACTCATATTTGATACAGTCTGTTATTGGAAAAAATTGTACTCATTTGGCAGAAGTAACATTAGCGTTCTCTCACCATCAGTTGATGCTTCATATCCATAACAGTCAGATCGCCGGGCGCCGGGATCATTTGTTTACTTTTGGAACACAGTTCTTATTTGACGCGATATTAAAAGTTAAGACGTCTATGGGAATTCAGAATGGGGGAATTCAGAATGGGGGGAAAAAACGCAACCCAGGTAGGATGCGTAAATTACGTCAGACTTCGGTGCTCTATTAGGGCAAGAGGCATGAAACTTTACTTAAAAGGATGACGTCACCCATTTGAAATGAGGCATATAATTGGTCCTCACGATGAGAATATGGTACCATTCTTTTCGAGTGTTTCTCAGAGGAGGGCTGTGGACAGTTCGGAAACCCGCCTACCAGTGACATCATCGTTAGGCAGGTTTTTGTTTTCAAACAAGATTTCAGATTTCTTATTTTATCTTTTTAATTAACACGAGAATGGCTTCCATTATAGCATGCTAACTTTCCAGGAATAGAAAGCGTGTGTGTAGAGAGAGTCCTACCACAACAGGGTTTCGTTGTATGGAGAGCTGCTCGGCTCTCCTCATCCTCTCCTGCTCCATCTCTCTGCTGATCGTTTGTTTGGCCTGGTAGGTCAGCTGGCGGCGTGGCGGAAGACCTTGAAAGTGAACCACCTCCTCCACACGCCTGCATCACAAAGCGTTAAGTAGTAAATAAAGCAATCCTGCACACAAACAAAACAACAGTGACCTATAAGCACCTATAAGATGATAGAATACTTATCCAGCAGTTTATTTCTCATCAACATAAAATCCAGACTGTCGATCTTTAATACCATAATCCTCTTTCTACAGCTGAGCTCCATCTCTCCAACACACACACACACACACACACACACACACACACACACACACACACACACACACACACACACACACACACACACACACACACACACACACACACACACACACACACACACACACACACACACACACACACACACATTATGTGAGAAAACCATCAGTCTCACTTCCACAACACCAAAAACCATGTGCTTTGTGAGTCGTTTATTATGTGCCATCATTAGACATTACCAGTGTTGTCAGAATGCACCCATAGACAACCAAGGACATCTTCCTTTCAGGGTAAATAAATGCTACTAGTACATGCTACTAGAAGCTAGTGTACTTCTTTATGCTTTTATAGTAATATTAAAGAATGAGGGACAAATTCTACAAGAAATCATAAGCAACTGTTCTATCGGACCAAAATACAAAAGCAGAAGAAAAAAAAACAGAACTCATATCCAATGGATCTAATCAAGTCCATCGTTCTGTTTCACTCCTTCTCTCTCCACGGCGCATCTTGTTCTCTCGGACTGCAGGATAGTGTCTGACCAATCGAAACGAGCGTCCCAACCAAAAGGCTAGTCCAATCAAGGTAATCCGGCAGCAAGCGAGCGGGCGTGTCCGCGAGTTGTCGTAACAACAATCGTCTCTGGTTGTACACGACTCCGGTAATGGTTGTTGTGTCAAATGTTTACATCCGTTAGGGTTTTTTGGTGGGTGAGTCAATACTTGGGTTCCTACATGGTTCCAAATGGACCCTTACAGGTCTGTAACTCTGAGAGTGTACAAATGGAACCAAATGGACCCTTGCGGGTCCATTTGGTTCC
>NC_139939.1:53170971-53223471 GCF_963454915.1 Gymnoscopelus microlampas | reverse complement strand
GGATGCTGTGCTTGATAAAGGCCAAAGCAATTACAAAAAAAGTCTAGATCCGTAATTCATGCAAGATTTTGTTTAGCCTTTAGCCTCTCTGTCCTCTTCTGTGTCTAAGGATGCTATAAACACACTTATACCTGAAGGCTGATTTTCAGAAGAACAAACGCATGCATGCAGACAGTGTTGATTTCATTGACTAAAACTATGAAGAAAAATGTTCAGCGACTACCTTTTTTCACAGACGAAAACTAAATAAAAACTAAGCTACGATGACTAAAACTGAGACTAAATACGTATATTGACTAAAATATATTGACTAAAATCTTAGGGAGGGACAAGTGGAGTAGAGATCCAGTAGAACTAAAAGACAAGTCATTTTATGTTTGGTTGCGCTCGGGTGTTGCGCTCTGAAAATAGCAGATCTACAAGCTCACAACGCGTCGCAGCGCGACGCGTTGTGAGCTTGTAGATCTGCTATTTTCAGCATGCAACCAAATGTAAAATCAGCCATTACGACGCCATCAAAGCACCACCAAAACACATTTTAGTCGACTAAATCAACTGTAGATTTTGTCAACTAAAACTACATAAAAAACTATGACTAAAACTAAATAGAATTTTATTCAAAAGATTATGACTAAAACTGAATCAAAATTTGCTGTCAAAATCAACACTGCATGCAGAGACACACAGGTATTTGTACATACGGGTCGTAGTTTGGGGCAGATGATTTCGAGAAGCAGCGTGAGGATATCGCTGGTCAAGCAGAGCTGGCTGATCCGGCTCCTGATGGATGGTGGGATGTCAGCCAACATGGTGTTAAGTGCGTTCTTGTTGTTTTGAAGACGTGTTAATGCCTGCAGGATGACACAGAGCAGATAAAAAGGTTAGTCTCAGAAATGTTGCGGTGATGTCAACATCCGTTGCCCAAAAATTACCTACAAAGTAAAACCCTTATTGTTAATTTAACTCTGTGAACAAATGTAACCAAATGGACAATTTCGTTACATTTGTACACGCCGAGTTAACACCAAGGATTTTACTGTGTAGCTACATTTTCTCTCGATGTTGTGAGATTGTCCATTACGTACATCGTGTTGGCTGTGGGGGTACATGATACGGGGGACGTGCATGTGGGCGAACAGGAAGTGGAACGTGATGGACAGGAAGGGCAGGTATCGCATCAGGGAGAAGTTCTGGCCATGCATGATCACGTAGTTGACCTGGTCCGAGAAGGACAGCCAGTCCAGAGCGTCACACACGTTGTGCATGTTGGGGTCCCTCAGACGCATGGACAGATAGTTATCAAACAGACCCTGATGGGGACAAGGTCACAGGTCATGGTTAAAATAACAAGACAACAATGGACGCAGGTTGAGAGGAACTTCTTAAAGGTAATTACAGTGTGTTTGAGAATAAATAAAGGTTTGAAATGAAATCAAATACTGTTAAAAAATATATGATAAAATATACTTATTCAAGATATGTTTCAGGGGGTAAAAAATATCCATTCATTTAAAATACAGTTCTTACAATATTATGGCTCACATGCTTTCCAGGTGCTACTGATGTACAGGATAGAAAGATGATTTGTTTGTACGTTTACAATCCGAACCACACTTCAAGATTCCATTAAAAACAAACAGATCATTTTAAATGCTATAAATTCAAATAATTTGGAAAAAATAGTACGAGTTATAATTTGGCATTCTCACAAACAATAAATCTGTTATATACATTTTGTAAATCAGTGGCTGAATAGCTAAATCTGCCCTGCCCCTACATTTACCATATTCAAGGCTGTAGCTGTCAGGAGTGGGAGACGTCCACCTTGGAAAACTCACCTAAGCTCTATGTCCTATATATTAAATCTCGCTAGTGGGGGAGAGGGGTCTGGATATGTTGTATATAAATATCTGAAGTTGTCCCTTTTCTGTTGCCCTTCCTTTAAAAAACAGACATGGCCGTGCATGTGAGTGTGAGTGTGTGTGTGTGTGTGTGTGTGTGTGTGTGTGTGTGTGTGTGTGTGTGTGTGTGTGTGTGTGTGTGTGTGTGTGTGTGTGTGTTACCTGTGTAACCTTGTCGTACTCTCCGTTGGAGGAGGCCAGGAACAGAATGTGCTGAAACCTCTGAGCTCCGCCCCCTTCCCCCTGTCCATCTTCAAACCCCTCCCCTATGCGCTTCCTGAAACACCATGGTTTGGACAATTTAAACAGGTATTTGGGACTTTTTGGGGAATATGTGTGTCCCCGTGCCTCAGTCTGTCTGTGCGTCCCGTGTCCCGTGTCACAGGCATGGGCTTCCCTGGTTGGCAAAACCAACCCATTTGCTTCACAGATCAGCAAAACTTTGAGCTTACATAATAAGATTTGAGCTTATATTGGTACAGTGTGCCACTGTACCAATATAAGTGGAAGATGCTTGTACAATAGGGCTTTCACGACTAGAGATTTTTACTGGTGTGACCCAGTGGTAGTCGACTAATCGAAATTTAAAAAAAAAAGTTTTACCATTGTTTTAATGCCATTACTATTATTATTATCCTGCCTTTATGTTTATGCCGGAAGCGCTTCTGGCACAGCAGCACAGCAGTGTCTCCAAGGATCCTCAAAAGGGGGTTATTGCCCAATAATAGGCTATTATTTGGCATACTTCTGACCCCCTTTTGATAAAAAATAAAGGCAGGAGAATAATAGTAATAGTAATGGGCCATTACTATGGCATTAAAACAATAAAAAAATAAATTAAAAAAATACGACTAGTGGTTATACTAGTCGGTGAAAGCCCTATTGTACAATAGAGCTCCATTAGTTTACAGGGCAAGAGTTAATTCCAGTGTTGTTGCTGGTGAAATGTTATGCTGGACGATGCATAAATGCACGAAACCGTCAGACCGATTGACTAGATATGGGAGACACTAGTGATGCGAGCGAGGCATTGTGCAGCCAGGTCTGTGTCCCTTTTATACCCATATTGTATGGAGCTCCCTGATGTTGTCGTCACTATGTCATCATAGTACTTACGTCATAGTCTAGCCTCTACGTACTATGGAAATGGGCATTGTTTTGGTAAATAGTTTTTGGTAATTGGTAAATTGTTTTAATGTGAAATGACAATAAATCATCTAACATAAAAAAATAATTACATCATGCACATTATACCGAGGGTTAGAAATTAGGTATTTTAAGAACTCCTTACAATTTGCCACACACAGTACAGTTCGTCACTGTTGAAACAATATTTTTTAACAGCAAGACTCCCAGACAGGAACTTACCGTTTTATACGTGGGAGCTGGAAGATTTCCTGCCACAGGTGGAATAAGCCTTTGTTCTGGTCCTTCTGCCCTACAGACATATTCTGGACCATCTTGGCATCAACCCGCCTCTTACCTCGACCATGGAGGAACTACTCGCACACACACACACACACACACACACACACACACACACACACACACACACACACACACACACACACACACACACACACACACACACACACACACACACACACACACACACACACACACACACACACACACACACACATAATGTAACTATACAAAACACGATGTGATTTGAAAATAAATACACATACAGCTCTCAGCTGCAACAAGCCCATCCCCTCCGACAGAAGTCTTCTTTTGGAGTCAACTGACAGACGAGTCACACCACCACCTGTATGTATGTACCCAACTGTGCTCACCTGTAGAGTGTTGATACAGGACCTGATGTCATTGTCTGTCTTCTCACACAGGGCCAGCAGAGTGCCTGTGTCCGTTTTCATCCCCTGCCAACGTGAGATCTGCAAAGATAAACCAATACACAAACAATGAATGAATAATACACGATAAGCAACAAATACAAACAGGATTGCTGGTGTGTGTGTGTGTGTGTGTGTTTACATATTGACCTCTGACAGTCTCTGAGCCAGGCGAGAGGGCTGGGTCTGGGGGAACGTCAGTAGGAAAGCTTGCTGCCTCAGAGGCCTGAGGGCTGGAACATATCTGACAGGACAGACAGCCAATCAGAGGAGAGTTGGAACAATCAAAACGATTAAATTTCCCTCAAATTAGACTGCATTTCAGTTGCCAAGACACACAGCAATTAAGAACGAACAGATTCTGTACACAGGCCCACGGTTCGTATGTGGCAATAATGGTCGTGAATTTAGTTATGCGGTGGTGCTGGAGACATTTTTGAGTTGATTTAAAAAGATAACATAGATCTGAAAGTGAAATTTGAAAGGTTTATTAAATTTAATATCTAGCTAACAGCTTTCACTTGCTGCCCCTGGTAGAAGGGAAATAAGGTTTATTTCACTGGCTTACTGAGGAAGCATTTTTCAGTATTACAGTACAGATGGTCAATGGTATAGTTTGACCTCATATTTATTTGAGCTATAGTATGTTTGCTGTTGAGGCATTTTACATAGGAAGCAATTCATCATGTGAATCTGGAGGAAGATATTCTCGTTCATACCTAGTAGACGGTAAAGCCACTGCATAAAAATCAATGACCAGGTCATTACAGATGAGACATTCTCTTACAGGTCATTACAGATGCAGATGATTGGACGAAGGAGGATAGACTCCTTCTTCTTCTTCTTCTTTCCAGTCTCTGTGCCTGCCTCGCCGGCGCCGCTCTGTCCGTCCTTCCTGCTCAGAGTGGCCAACAGGATATTGATGGCAGCCTGCCCGACGTCAGAGACAGAACATGACGCTGGATTAGAGATGCATTAAGAACCGTATTCCACATTCCAGTTGTAGTTATGTTGCTGTAGAGAGAAGTGTGGTGTAACAAGTTGGCGGGACGTACCGATGGCGCACCGTCGATCTCATCGATGATGAGGCAGTTCGGCCTCTTATCGGTTCCCAAGACCGACTTCATCTGGGTCGCCGTGTCGATGCGCTTCTGGAAGACCTCAGCACTGCGGTCGTCACTGTGGCAACAGCGATGACAATGACAGGAGTGATGTCAGTGTGGAATTCAGTGACAGATACAACACAGTGCAGTGGATCTCAATCTCAAAACATTTACATTTCAAGGGCCCCACAGGTCCATTTGGTTCCATTTGTACACATTTGGAACCCTCGAAAGGGTAGTCCACATCCACTTGAAGGCCAGGTGCAGGACAAACAGTTAAACAAACAGTTCAACACACTGTAACAATGTGGTTGCATTTGAATATCACTTGACTGACCTGGCATTGAGCTCCACTACATTGTACCCAGCATGCTTTGCTATGATGTGGGCCAGAGTGGTCTTCCCCAAGCCTGGAGGACCTGACAACAGCGCCACCTATGGGGAGACAAACAGAGAGGTCTCTTTTATAAAAAACTGTTCTCTGATCTTTGCACGTCATCAAGTCAATCTTGATAAAATGCCCTGAATTGCAATGGTAAGTATAAAACCAGTGGTTCTCAATTTCCCAGAGTTTCGTATGTATTATTAGACCACGGACCCCGATATCTGAGGTGCAGACCTGTAAGTGTCCATTTGGTTCCTAACTATCAATAATTTAGCTGGGGACCCCCTGGAACACCCCCAACGACCCCTGAGGGTCCATGGACACCACTTTGAGAACCACTATAATAAAACCACACTGGCTAAAAAAAAAAACAGTCTGCATACTGTGTACCTTAAATTTGGGGCGCTTATACTGGTCCAGCTCAGCCTCCAGTAGCTCCTCAGTCAGCTGACTCTTGGTCTTGAAGGCAGGGCTGCACGATTATGGCAAAAATGATTATCACCATTATTGTTGACCAATATTGAGATCACGATTATCAGTGGTGGAAAAAGTACTCAAATTCTTTACTTAAGTAAAAGTACCAATACTGCAATATAGAAATACTCTGTTACCAGTAAAAGTCCAGAATTAAAAATTTACTTGAGTAAACTCCATTCACCTGCATGATGGATGTGAACAAAACTGCTGAACCTCACTAGTTGATTTAATTGTCTGAAGCTAAAATCGTGATCTGATTAAAATGGTATTAATTGTGCAGCAGCCCTACGTGAAGGTCTTGGTCTGATTGTCTTGATTGTTGAATTTGTTCTGGAATTTGTTCTGGAATTTGTTCTGGACCACAGGCTGTCTCTCAATGGGAGGAGGGCGGGTCTTCCTCTCTCTTCCAAACACCACAGTGTCCCAGAGCTTCAGCCACTTCAGCAGACAGCGGTTGGTAAACTAAACACACACACACAAACACAATTGATCTCAGGAAAGACTTTGCATTGTATTTACATACAGACAGGGAGACACATACAGCATACACACTCACATCGTCACTGAGCAGCTCTGTGTAATGTCGGGGAGTATATTTGTCCACCCAGAGGAGTCGAGAGACACCTCCCTCCTCTTCACCGTGCTCCTCCTCAGGTTCTCTGATCTCCTGCTCTCCAAGCTCCTGATCCACACCACTGATTAACACACACACACAGCAAAATTAAATCAACAATTCAATTAAATCAAGTGTGAGAACACAATTAAGAAGCAGTCTGTGTATTCGCATTCATTAGAGTGTGTGTGTGTGTGTGTGTGTGTGTGTGTGTGTGTGTGTGTGTGTGTGTGTGTGTGTGTGTGTGTGTGTGTGTGTGTGTGTGTGTGTGTGTGTGCGTGCGCGCGCGCGCACACTCTGTGGAGTTAGGGTACCTTGTGAGTAATTCTGTAAGACGCTCGGATTCCTCAACCAACTGTGCATGTCGCTGTATAAAACAAAAAAACAGAATACAGAAGGCTTAGAACACTTAAAATATCAAATATTATATCTCTCTATATCTCAATGGGATTTGAATGAGGATGGATGAGCACTGATCCTGAAAAATGTCAATCACTCACAAGTCAAAACTCTACAAGATTCACTTGTACAGCGGCATTACAGTATGTGATTCATTAAGCAATGCAATTTCACTGAATCGGCAACAGCCTCAAATATATCGGTGCAATTCTACTGACAACAACCCCTTATACTCTGTCACACATAAACAAAGACAAACAATGAACAGGGTGATGATGGTACAATAAGCTACACACACTAGAAGAAGACTGGTCACTCACCCTCTCTGCCACTTGTTCTCTCAGAACATCAATGGGCACCGCCAGCAGTCCCAGGGCACCCTCGGAATTCGGCACTAGTCTGGATTCCACTACCTGCCAAATCGTGTGGGTTAAAGTTAGAGAGTAGGCATGCTTAAGAACGCACAACTGTATATGGGTGTGTAAAGAGACAACAAATCATAGCTTAAGTCATACTGTGTAGTAGTCTTTTTGGCCACACCTCTTGTAGCTCCATTCGTCATCATTACAGCATTTGTCTAGTTACTGGACAAATGCTGTAATGATGACGAATGGAGCTACAATACTAGACTCTATATTACTAGACTGACTTTAGAATTATGTAGCCTCGTTTGGAGCCTCACCCTCACCTCCCAATGCAGGCTCATCGCCAGCAAAACTGCCCCCCGCGGTCGTGTGTTGAATGGGAAAACATGACACAGCACACAGGCTGACTAAATAAGCGATTTAAACGATTGTTTTAACCCGTCGCTTAAATGTTGCTTTCCGACTATTTTGCGAACATTCGTTTACGTCTCGGACTACCTTTGCGTTTTGGATAAGATGTGCAGAAAAAGATAATGATCGAGGACTTTCTCCGGACCCGACCTACGCTGCCCTACTCTCCTACTCTGCCCTACTCTCTTTCAAAACTGCCCTAAAGATACACCTTCAGGAGGCTGCAATTGGAAAATGGCCCCTGTCTAAGTCCTAACCTAACCTATCCCCACCCCCCCTCTCTCCTTCTTCTTTTGTACATATTTCTCACTCTTCATACCAGTAACCTGTAAACTGATTGTATGACATTCTATAGTAGTTGTGTTTATCTGTCTGTCTCTTATATGTCATCATGATTTGTGTGCGTGGGGAACTAATTTGAAACAAGCTTAGTGCTTTTATGAGTCTTCCAGTTTAGTAGACCTCGTATTGTGAATTTGTACTTCCATGTACTGTTGTTCTCATGTCTTACTAAATAAAGTACATCAATCAATCAATCAATCAAGCAGAACCTCATCTTGGAGCTGATAGGGGAGAGTGAGGTTCCAAACGGGGCTATGCTGCTAGTACTAACTTGTTAGAAACAGTATTTACTACGGTTGGAATACGTAAATAAATACATTTCCAGTACATTTTGGTCATTTTGGCACGAGTGTCAGAGGACACAAATAGAAATAATGTTTAACAGTGTCTAGAGAAGCTGTCAAAAAATATAAATATAATTGAAAAGGTTACATTATAGTATGAATTTACAGTAGGTTCTGTGGGATCCTGCAACGGTAATATGGAAGCCCAGGACTGTTTTGTGTATTGTATGTATTGTATTGTATTGTAATTCTAATAACGTCCTAACCTGTCCCTCCGTATCTTCCTTTTGTCGAAGGTAGATGCGGTTCCCTGAAGAGTCTGTCACGGTGACGTAGTCTCCCTCCAGAGGGGGGCGCTTTAACACATTTTGAGACGCTGGTCGTGCCACAGCAGGTCGCCGGGGAGACTCTGCAATTGTGGCGAAGCCACTTATGTCCAGTACCGGTGGAGCAGACCTGTAAATTAATGAATGAATCAGAATTCTGTTATTTTACACAGTGTGTGTGTGCACAGTTACATGTTCACACTATAAGAGGGAAACAAATCCACTAGTGAATATCAAACATAATGAGGTCACCCCTCCCCTTAGTGTTACCTCACCCATTTTCTTTACATTCTTAGTACCATCACTTTTGTTAACCACTTTAACCCTAGCGTCCCTATTCTGAGTCCAACATTCAGCGAAAATGGATTGATTTGAAAGCTCTAGCTGAAAATAGTCCGGAGAAAAGATTTCATTTGATTTCATTTCATTTTTTCAATTGTCCATCATGAAGTGCAAAAAGGGATAGTTCACCACCAAAATCTCCGGTAGGAGACAACAAAGAGTCTCCTTTGTGTCTCCTACCGGTCCGCTGGTCATAAAATTATTGGCTTAGGAATGCGACAAAAACTAAAAGATATCCATGAATTCAAGTCTCCATGGGGTGACTAATCGATAAAATTATCCCTTTAAGCAATACTGACCCAATTATTCAAGTAAGTTTGGTAATGACAATGGAGAAAACCATTAACAGAACAACTGTCTGTTTATCGAAGTTTAGCCCAAGCTGTCAATAGACAATCACATATATTGATGGCAGTTAGTTATTTGCCAGCTTCACTCTGCACCCCCCCCCCCCCCCCCCCTTACCTGAATAAACGAGAGGTTGCGCGAGGGGTGTCATACTGCTCCGGGGACGATGGGGGGCTGATGTCATCAGTCTGCGACGGGACTGGGATCCCATCGGTCTGTGACGCCACAAAAAGACGCTTGGCCACGCCTGCTTCCTGCTTCTGGCGCTTCGCCTTCGGGGCTGCAGGAGCCAGACAACATAATATATTACACACACAGGTAACATTTGAACATTTTCCAATTCGCCTATCCAACCAGTATGAAACATAAGCATATCGTCAACACTTTCTATGTCCAAAAAACGTGACTTTTCAGGAAATGGAAAAAATAACCTGTGTTCCAATGGATCCAATCCACTGGTTAAATAATTATAAAACCCACAGTCAGACTTTAAACCTGAGGTCCCTATTTTGGCCTTGTCTTTATAGGCGAAAATACTAACATTTTTTCCCCCACATATAGTAAAAATTGCGAATATAGCCAATTTACAAGCTCACAACGCATAACATTTTTAGCATGTGAGCTTGTAGAACTACAATTTTCGCACACGACACATGTATCAAATGGGGCATTAATTTATGAAAGCTAATCTGCCCGACAGCAATGATATGATGATATCCTGTAAGTACTAAGTAAAGTACTTCCAGGGTGAACTTACTATCACCCAGCAAGTGCTCTATGTCCTGAGTATCGTCTTCCTGTTGGCCCCCGGTTGTTGTTGTTGTTGTGGTGGAATCCTGCTTCCGAAAGCCTGACTTCTTCTTGGCATCAGGGCTGACGACAGGGTCTGCAGGAGACACAAAATGTGTGTTTTTACAGGTTTTCCCCTAATAATATCCTATAAATAATAGTCTGTGACAAGCCTCAGAGCCCTGAACAATAATCAAAATGCCAGGTCAACTGTCTATAATCTGTACTGTAAGTACTTGCTCACAACAAGAGCATACACAGTATTTTTCTTTTTGGGGGGAAATCTTTTGCACATTTCCTAGCAAAATCACATACTGTACTGTTTCACTATGTATATACTTTGGCCACCCTGCTACTACATGTAGATTCTGTATGTCCTGGTTGCTAATGTATTCTCCCATTTATATTCTGTAATCTGTATATTTTATTCTGGCTGCAATAGTAATAATATCATTATTATATAGTAATATACCAACTCAATAACACTGGGAAGATGCAATTCCAAATAAAAAATGTTTATGCATAATATTGATACTGATTTCATTCTACATAAGGTTATTTAGAATTTGCATTCATGTGTTCAAGTTCAACGACAAAAACCCAATTAAATCGTTAATCGCAATTATTTGTGACAATTAATCATCACTTAGAATGTCATAATCGTGACAACCCTATAAAGTACTCACCCAATAATTGCCACACAAATTGACAGGTGTGATTAATTACCCCGTACAGTCTGGGGTACTTGGACAATTTGTGTGACCCTGCCCTGACCCCTCTATACGTATGACGTGCTCATTGAAGGAAGTTTACAATCAGTGCTGCTGTGAAGATGTCACCCCGTCGCCTCAATCGTGGTAAAGTGGAGATATTTTTTACTAGATACACGTTTTCTGACGTAACCTTCTTCATATAATAATAGTATAAGTTATAGTATCAACTACTAACAACTTCAATTGTTATACTGTAGGCTTATAACAATTGTTATGCTCTTAAAGGGATTGTTCACCGGCACCCAAATAATTTGACAGCCATGGGGGGGTGTAATCGATAGGAAAAGGTCATTTACTCATTTTGGGGGTGGTCTATCCTTTTAAGAGCTGATCCAAAGTGCAATGAATGATTTGGTACAGAATGAAGCGGAGACGAATCTCTCCACGGAAATGATGGCATAGTTATGGACTATCTGTAATATCATAATGTCAGAAGGATCAGTTCAGTTGATGTGTGTACAGTGTGTAGTACACAGTGTGTAACTCACTGTCCATCTCTGCCATCATCTCCAGCTCATCTGCGTACATCTGATCGAAGTTGTCCTCGATCTCGAACATCTCGTCATATTCATCCATGGTGCCGGTTAATGGAGGAGCTACAGTAATGAATAATACATGTAAGTTCTAACAACGTCTTAAGGCTCTTTTTATAGCGACTTTTATTTATGTCGCGACGCTGTTATAGAACAACAGCAACAAGTTCGCGGCACTTTTTTGTTGTGAAATATTTCTCTTCCGGGTCATGGGAAGCATTCGTCTCCTGATTGGTTGTTGAAGTGTTTTAGAACCCGCCCCAAGCCCTGCCTATTCACGTTCTTCACTAGGAAGAGTGGGCACCTGGAAAGGTGGGCACCGGGATAACTGGGCACTAGGACGAGTGGACACTACTAGGGACATGTGAGCACTTAGGGGTGGAGATAACTGGACACTAGGACGAGTGGGCAACTGAATTAGCACCTGAATGTAGTGCCCACTCGTCCTAGTGCCCAGTTATCCCGGTGCCCACCTTTCTAGGTGCCCACTCATCCAAGGTGCCCAGTTGTCCCTAGTGCTCAGATGGTTTTGATGCCCTCCTGTTACCATTGAGATATACAAAACATCTTAAAGTAAAAATATTCCTCTTCAAATGAGAGTTAAGTAGCTCTATATTCCAATAGGAATCATTGCTATACTGTGTTTGTTCAATAACAGGGGACTCCCCATCTCTCCAGCTCTCTTCAGTATACATTTTAGGTCGGGCTACCAATTTTATCCAATCAGGAGATAGAACTCATCTAAAGGATAAGCAAGGGAGAATGGATGTGATGAAACAAAGAAATGAGCAGACAAAACGGAACTGGAGCATAAGCAGCTAAATGATGCATTTTCTGTTTACTACAGAGATGCAGAGAGACTGAGAGACACCTGTTACTGAACAACTACTCAAGCAATGATTAGGCCTACAATTGGAATATAGCCCAGAGTTTTAACTTTTTAACAATAAATGTTTTGTTTTACCAAAAAATATATAACTTACACTTACAGCACCTTAAACCCCTTAAAGTCACACGAAACCACATCAACATGCCTCATCTAACATGCTGTTCTCACTTTGATTTTGTCATTTAGGTCCCTTATTGTGCTGTAATCCTTGTTGTCTGCATTGATCTGAAAAGGTGAGTTCATTGTCAATAATTGTTTCCAGATATTTAAAGTTGGTGACCTGCTACAGGTCACCAACCTGTCACTGCTGTAGCACCTCTAGCAACTGCTATGACAATTTGGGCAAGGTGTCAGCCTGTTCAGACACCATCAACTTCCATTATAAAAGAAAGTTAATATTTCAAAACGTATACAATATATGTGAGAAATATGGTATAGTGGAGGTACTTCCATGGCCTGAGAAATGTGGTGCTGATTGGCCCAGCGGTTTGCAAGATTAGCTAAAAAGAACATTGACGGTAGATCAGGGGTGAAGGACCCCCTAGCTGAGACAGAGATGAAGCAGGACCCCCTCTATATTGCATAAAATTGTGTTTCAGATTAAACGTTTTTTTGTTTACTTGGTCTGCTCTTTTTTTCCCTCTACACCTATACCTCTTTACCAAAAATAGCCGATCTACAAGCCCACAACGCCTCGCAGGTGTGGGCTTGTAGATCGGCTTGTAGATCGGCTATTTTTGGCTAGAGTTCACCTTGTAGATCGGCTTGTAGATCGGCTATTTTTGGCTAAAGTTCACCTCAGAAAAGGGATGGGGGTTCAAGTGGTCACGGTAAAAAGATAATCACACAAAGATTTGGCAGACCCTCTGTAGTAACTCTGAGGACCCCCTAGACCCCCCCTGTTGAAGACCCATGCGGTAGATACTGTACCAGGTGGATAGACAAAAAGTGATGTTCATCTCTACATATTCTTCATAAAAGGTAAAAAACTACGCATGGCTGTTAGGCTATATCAGAATCAGAATCACAACTTTATTGTCACATCACAGGTTTACAGCTGTAAAGAAGTGGGTCAAATTCGTTTTTGTGTAAGATCATTGATTATTCAATGAACAGATCATTTCATCGATCATTGATCTTGAAAGAACAGACACTGCCCAATAGTGGAAGCCTGCTGTAATAATAATAATAAAAAAGATATGGATCAGCATGCATGCATATAATTTATTCCATAGTATTAAGAATCATTGTTGTCATAAATGTCCTTGCAGCATCCATTAATGTTTTTCAGCCTTTGGCTCATGTTTGATCTTATCGGCGTGTACAGTATGCATGCTGCATGTGACGCGTGTAAGCGCATGTAAGCGTTGTGTGTGCAGGGCAGGCGCATGTGGGTGTTTGTGCATGTGTGTGTGTGATTAATGGTGATGTGTGTGACGTCATAGTGTCTCCAGCCATCTGCTCCCTATAGCAGACAAACACCGGCCACGCCAGGTTGTGTGTGGCACGGTGTTATTTTCACATCAGGTGGCACTAATGCCTTTCCACACACACACACACACACACACACACACACACACACACACACACACACACACACACACACACACACACACACACACACACACACACACACACACACACACACACACACACACACACACACACACACACACACACACTTAATTTCAAATTGTCTCTCAATGAAATGCTATGTATTTAAGCCGTTCTCAGGGTGACCGCTGATCATAAAGTGACCACTGATCAAAAAGGTGTTAATGTCGTCACACACACTCACACATCAGCTGTCTTAGATCTCACTATTAAACTGACTCCTGAACACTCTGTTTAAAACGGAATAGGAGTTTGTGTGTTCAGGTGCTAATGATTAGAAAGTTGTCAGCACCAATGATTGACCATTTGTGTGTATGTGTGTGTGTGTGTGTGTGTGTGTGTGTGTGTGTGTGTGTGTGTGTGTGTGTGTGTGTGTGTGTGTGTGTGTGTGTGTGTGTGTGTGTGTGTGTGTGTGTGTGTGTGTGTGTGTGTGTGTGTGTGTGTGTGTGGGAGGGGGGGCGTGTGTGTGGCCGTGTGTGTGTGCATGTGTGCGCATATGCACGCATGGATGTGGACTCTGGTCCATATTAGCATCTGTTGTACTCACAGTCTCACACACACTCCATTATCACCTAGCAGAGTGTGTGTGTCAGCGTTGCAGGTCCCACATTAAGCTGATGTGTTTAATCATTTCACTTCAAGGAAAGGACTGTCCTCCACACACACGCACACACACACACACGCACGCACGCACGCACGCACGCACGCACGCACGCACGCACGCACGCACGCACGCACGCACGCACGCACGCACGCACGCACGCACGCACGCACGCACGCACGCACGCACGCACGCACGCACACACACACACACACACACACACACACACACACACACACACACACACACACACACACACACACACACACACACACACACACACACACACACACACACGCCTCAACTTTCGCTCAGCAGTGGGGTCAGCTGGCGTGAACCGTTAGTGAACCGGTCATTCACTAAGGGCTGATGTGTCTCAGTGTGCGTTTGAGTGTTTAAGTGTGTCCGCTGGCGCTGTCAGGTGTTTTTGGGGGGGTTTCAGGGATAACGCTCGCATGTGATCCTTCTCAAGGCTTCTGGGACGCTCCAGCCGTGTTGTTGCAGCAGTCCGTTGTGGAGTAGCGTGCAGAGCTTGGTGGAGAGACACTTTTTTGGAGTCTGGAGTCTCTTCTAGACATTTCTATTATTCTTGGTTGTTAAAAAGTGCATCTCTGGGTTTGCTAGATTACACCTAGTGTGTGCTAATTTGTTGTTCCTGTATACAGGTTGTTTAACGGGTAGAACCAACAGAGGTGTGTGCATGTGTGATCAGGAGGATAGGGTGATTTAACAAGCAAACTGTGAGCTTTTGGGGTCTTCAAAGTTCCTGGGTAAAGCTTATAACTGGTGGGCCACTGCACCCGTGCATCAGCTGAGGATGTCTAATTCCACAGCCACCTTCTACGCCCTGTCCCAGTCCTTCAGCGTCTCTGACATTATCGTCATAGCAACTTACTTTCTACTCAACCTCGCTGTCGGCATCTGGGTAAGACTCACTGGTGCTGATTTAACTTCCAAGAGTGAGACTCTTGGAGCTAAATGAACACTGAGGATTTTACTGTAAGCGTTTGTTTGCATGTGTTCTCATGTTTTGCGCGCGCGTGTGTGTGTGTGTGTGTGTGTGTGTGTGTGTGTGTGTGTGTGTGTGTGTGTGTGTGTGTGTGTGTGTGTGTGTGTGTGTGTGTGTGTGTGTGTGTGTGTGTGTGTGTGTGTGTGTGTGTGTGTGTGTGTGTGTGTGTGTGTGTGTGTGTGTGTGTGTGACTCTTCTCTTTCAGTCATCATGCAGGGTGAGCAGGAACACATTGAGTGGATACTTCCTGGCTGGACGGGACATGGCCTGGTGGCCGGTGAGATGTGTGTGTGTGTGTGTGAGAGAGAGAGAGAGAGAGAGAGAGATGGGACGTGGCCGGTGAGAGAGAGAGTGTGTGTGAGAAAGAGAGAGAGAGAGATAGACGTGGCCTGGTGGCCGGTGAGAGAGAGAGAGCGAGAGAGAAAGAATAATGTATCATGTAGTAAGGGTCAAGGTGCATTGTTGTCTTTCAATGTGTAATATTTGTAATGTGTGTGTGTGTGTGTGTGCGCGCGCGTGTGTGTGTGTGTGTGTGTGTGTGTGTGTGTGTGTGTGTGTGTGTGTGTGTGTGTGTGTGTACATGCATAGATTGGGGCATCTCTGTTTGCCAGCTCAGAGGGCTCAGGTCTGTTCATTGGGTTGGCTGGGACTGGAGCCGCTGGAGGCATTGCTGTGGCAGGGTTCGAATGGAATGTGAGCCCACACCACACCACACCACACCACACCACACCACACCACACCACACCACACCCACACCCACACACACCCTCGTGTGTAATGATTATGTGTAATTAGTTTACAGTATGTCATCAACGCCTCCTCTGTTACACAGCATTGTATTGACAGTAATGTGTGGAATGCAGCCAGGCTATAGCCTGCTCACACATTAACCTGGTTTAATTGTTAGTTTAAGATGGAAACGTGAAGATGGCCGACAAGATTTAACACATACAAACTGTGAATAATAACATTATTTTATCCTTTAGACCAGCAAAAACATATCATTCAACTACCAGCATTACAATACAAAGATACACCTGACAGCTCTGAGATGATTGGTTCAAGTTACATCCCTGGTGTGTGAACAGTTGTAATATAAGTATCAAGCAGCAGAGGGCAGTCACATTACTTTGTTGAAGCTTTATTCCAGGACATGTAGGCTACTATTAATTCAAGTTCAGTTACATGCTTCTGTTGATAAGTGAGCGTTCAAGCGCTCAAAGAATAATTCCTGCACAGCTACATTATATGCACTTTTCACTGCAGGCATTTTGATGGGTGAACAGTCAAAACACAACTGAAGATAATAACATTAATTGTGTGGGTGTGTTTCATTTAAGCGTTGCTGCATCCTTGCATTGGCATCTCCGCAATTTATATTAGCAGTTCGCAGCAGGGGGCACCAGCAAAGCTTCATAATTGACAAGTACAGTGTGTCAGTTTGACAGCAGGCCTTTTGATGGGTAAACAGAGCTGGTGGTAAAAATGTTCATTTTGGGTGTGTTTAAAGCTGTTGAGAGAGACTTGTGCGTTGAACCAACATTCTCCCAACAGCTGGCAAAGCACTTTAAAGCATTTTATGGTTTGTACAGCATCTCCCTCATTTTCCCCTGCAGAACGCTGAAGGGGAAAATGTTTAGCAATTCAGGCTTATAAAAGCATATTGCTATTTACAGCCATGAGGTAATTTATACACTATAAATGAGACTTTGTAATGATTTGTATTTTTTTTGTATAGTTGAAGAGTTCATAAGCATAGTGCAAGTCAGGCCAATCAGAATGCTTGGCCTGAACCCATGCAGTGACTGATTGGTGAAATTTCTCTCCTTGTTCTCTCAGGCTACCTACGTCTTACTGGCACTGGCCTGGGTGTTTGTTCCTGTCTATGTGTCCTCAGGGGTTGGTCTCTCTCTCTCTCACACTCTCACACACACACTCTCACACACACACACACACACACACACACACACACACACACACACACACACACACACACACACACACACACACACACACACACACACACACACACACACACACACACACACACACACACACACTGGGGTGTGTGTCTACTTGTTAAGGCTAGTTCATCAGGTACTAAATCTATGTGCCAAGCAACACTCTCACTCAATCATTCCCCGCCTATAGGAAATTCCACAATAGGGTGTCACACCACGAACGGACACACGCACACGCACACGCACACGCACACGCACACGCACACACACTCACACATCTTGCAATAACAATAGCACTGTATTATAGAACACTATAACAGGATCTCTTTGAGGTTTTTTCCCCGAACCACAATCGGCTGATTAGTGCACCAGGAAACAAGCTGGAGATCAGACACTCTCATGTTACCATGTAACGCTTAAGTTGCAACTAAGCTTGGGTTTCTTGGCCGACTGTGGTTCACAAATAGGTCATCACACACTCCGTACCTTGTGAGGTGCAGAGTGTGCAATGAAAATAATAAAAAATAAAGTGTGCAAATAAGTCGAAACAAAAAAAGGTAATAAGTATGAAGCACTTTTGCTACTTTTAATCTGCAAACAGGTGTAGACGTAGACAGGCGTTTCGGCACAAAGCCTTCTTTCATCGTGACAGACCAGTCTGGTCTTAGGTACGGTGTGGTATCTGACTAATGTTTTTGTCTGTGGTGAAATGTACTGTCAGATCGTAACCATGCCAGAGTACCTGGGACGTCGGTTTGGGGGAGAGAGGATCCGTACCTACCTGTCTGTCCTCTCATTGCTGCTGTCTGTCTTCACCAAGATATCAGTAAGACGACCCCCCCCCCCCCCCCCCCCACACACACACACACACACACCCCTCACTCATTTTAAAACTGCAATCCGGAACTTATTTTAATGAATAAAACATTATTTGAATAACGTTTGAATGTGGTTGGAGGTGGTCTCCCTCCCCTATGACCCTGGTGTTGCCGGGTAGGACATGTAGACCTACTGCTTGACAAGTAGTATTGTCTGAAGCTCATAAGTGCGATTTCTTCTCTGCCAGGGATTCCATCTTGGAAATCTGTGGTCAAAGTCACAAAACATACATTCAATTCCTCCTCATTTACTACGTGTACTGAAGCGGAATACACAGGACCACAATGGAAACAAGCCCTTAGGGTCTTTTGTGTTATCCTTTTAGCATCATTGTATAACCGTACCACTGTACTGTTTGCAAATGTTAATAAAGTATTCAATCAGTAATATAGTAATCAATCAAAAAATGGCAACTGGTTGGCGGAGGCATATATTCTAGTTCTTTTTAACTTCTCAATAGAATCCACTCTCAGTTAAATTAACACTCAAGGATTTTACAGGGTAGAGGTTTCAAGATCAAGGAAGAAGAACATGAAATTCCCTGCAGCCATTTACTGTATCATGAACACAGACAGTCATGTTTTCCTGGCAACACCATCACAGTGATATCGGAAGTGTTGTGTTTTTTATTCCAGACTGACTTGTATTCTGGAGCTCTGTTTGTCCAGGTCTGTCTGGGTTGGAACCTCTACCTGTCCACTGTTCTCATGCTGGTGGTCACTGCTCTCTACACTATAGCAGGTACTGTACAAATGCACGCACATGAAGAAAACAACAAGAACCACGGGTTAACTTATGCCTTTAGATCATACATGGGTAACTGGAGGCCCCGTGCGGCCCCCACCTTCACTTAATGCGACCCGCAGGTTATCGGAATACTGATATATTATTGATTTCAGCTGTTACAATTCCAAACATGCAAACATGACCCGCTTTAATTACTTCAGTCTATATTAGTAATGACTAGTATTAAAATTCTATTGTCTTTTTTTATGTCCAATGTATTTGTATTTCAGTTAACATAAGTATAACTAAATGCACTTGAAATTAAATAAAAATGTAACTTTTCGGGATTCCAACTCAAAAGTAGAAAAAATAGCCGATCTACAAGCTCAAAACGCATCGCAGTGCGACATAGAATGGCGAAAAGAGTTAAAATACAGAGAGACAGTATATGCAATGTGGCCCTCTGGAGTGAGTGTGGAAATATAGTGGCCCTCTCCATCATCAAAGTTGCTCACCGCTGATATAACTGGTAGATAAAGATAGCAATATGAACTATATAAAGTTCAAGTTGTGCGTGTCTGTGGCAGGCGGACAGAATATGTCCAAATATGGACATTGTGGTACAGGTGTAGACGTAGACAGGCGTTTCGGCATAAAGCCCTTTTCCAGTGTGACAGACCAGTCTGCTCTAATAGGTACGGTGTGGTTTCTGACTAATTGTTTGTCTGTGGTGAAATGTTCTCAGATCGTAACCACGCCAGAGTACCTGTAGACGTCGGTTTGGGGGAGAGAGGATCCCACAAACCAAGATTTATATAGACTGTCAAATGTGTATTTATTCTCTCCGCCAGGAGAGTTTTGTTTTCACTTTCTAAATATGACACACCGATTGGTCAAGCCTCACGTGACACGTGACAATACGGTGAAATACTGTGATCTGATTGGCTAGTGACGCATAGCGGCCTATAAATACATGGCGTCACTTTGACAGTGTCTGCGCCACTGTCAAAGTGAGGTAAGACAGGAACCATCACGAAATGGCTGAGAAATGGTGGATACTGTAACAATTAGATAGGATACATAATTGGACAGATAGGACAGATAGGACACTTATATAGACAGGAGGGATATGACACTTACACAGACAGGACGGATAGGACACTTATACAGACAGGAGGGATAGGACACTTATACAGACAGGAGGGATAGGACACTTATACAGACAGGACGGATAGGACACTTATACAGACAGGACGGATTGAACACTTACACAGACAGGACGGATAGGACACTTACATAGACAGGACGGATAGGACACTTATACAGACAGGAGGGATAGGACACTTACACAGACAGGACGGAAGAGGACACTTACACAGACACGACGGATAGGACACTTACATAGACAGGACGGATAGCGGCTAGGTAAGACAGGAACCATCACGAAATGGCTGAGAAATGGTGGATACTGTAACAATTAGATAGGATACATAATTGGACAGATAGGACAGATAGGACACTTATATAGACAGGAGGGACATGACACTTACACAGACAGGACGGATAGGACACTTATACAAACAGGACGGATAGGACACTTATACAGACATGACGGATAGGACACTTACACAGACAGAAGGGATAGGACACTTACATAGACAGGACGGATAGGACACTTATACAGACAGGAGGAAGAGGACACTTACACAGACAGGACGGATAGGACACTTACATAGACAGGACGGATAGCGGCCTATAAATACATGTGTCACTTTGAAAGAGTCATAAGCCAGATTCCAATACCGAAAATCTCGGCCACTCGCTCACTCCCACTCGGTCACTCCGACTTCGAACCGGAAGTAGTCGCGGTCCAATTGTTCATGTGCGTCTTAGAGGAGGCGAGTGATGTCGAGTGGAGGAGGCGAGGAGGCTCTCCACTTCCGCATTGAGCGAGTGTACATCAAGTGTATCCTCGACCACTCTCAACAGCTCGTCCGCGGCAGACTTCCGCATCACGTGTACACTCAAAGGATCGGACTACAAATTTTGGACATGGACTAAAACCACCAATAGGGACAAACTGTAATTACTTAAGCCCCGCCCCCTCTGTCTGGCCATTGGCTGGGCTTTAAACAGCCATTATTCCAGTTTGCAGCATGCTACCAAGTACAAATTTGGTAAGTGGACTCAGACCACCAATAGGGACGAACTCAAATGAGTTAAGCCCCGCCCCAAAGGCACCGCTTCCTTCACACAGGGTGTGATTTTTGTTAGAATTAGAACATAAGAAGTAGAACATTCCTAGAAGTAGAACATTCCCAACATTCCCAACACAAGTCTGCTGGCGGAGAGTTGTGCTCCGAGGAGCACTTTTTCTAGTTCTACTTGTACTCAACCTTGTAGAACATAGTCTAAATGAATTCTCTCACACTCTATAGTGCTCATTTAGATTTGACTGCAGCTGTCAATCTAATAGCTGACTTCCCCCATGGATTCCGAATATGGGTATGCCAGCTTGAATCGACCGGTGGATTATGAACAAATACGGACACACCTGATGTCTGCATAAGTGTCTGATGTCACATGCCCATATATGTATGTACCGGTATACATCCACAACGGCAGCGCAAATCTGCAACGTGGAGCTCGCTCAGTGAGAAAGAGACACAGAGAGAGGGAGAGGGAGGTAGGGAGCCTATTTCACCAACGCAGCATAACCCAGCCAATGCTGGGTAGAAAAAGAAAACTGAACACACTGATCGCCGTGTCGTTTCACAATGCACTGATCAACGCATAACCCTTGCAATGCAGGGCAAGCTGATAATGTGCCACTTTTCTGCTTGTATTATACTGTGTATGACGTGTGGTAATTTGTTTTAAACGTCCTCGCTCTCACATCTCCAGCCAGTCTCTCACCCACTCCTCACTCTTTCTTCAGGTGGCCTTGCTGCTGTCATCTACACTGATACTCTGCAGACCTTTGTCATGATTATTGGAGCAATCATTCTTACCATAACTGGTACGGCACATATATTTGCATTATTTATTTCTCATACACATACAGTAGTATGCATGCATGCATGCATGCATACTGTATATGCATACACATGAATACACCATTAAAGGGATAGTTCAAGACTTGAATTCATGGATATTTTTTAATAATTTGATGACTGGCAGCGGTTCCGGTAGGAGACACAAAGAGTCTCCTTTGTGTCTCCTACCGGAACCGCTGCCTACCGGCCCGCTGGTCAACAAAAACAAAACAAAATTTGGGTGAACTATCCCTTTAATGATTTGAGGATATAATTGTAATTATAGACAAGTCATTATTAATTGTCTATAATTGTGTATGTGTGTGTGGTTTACAGCCTTTAACGAGATCGGCGGCTACAGTAACCTGGAGAGTATGTATGCCAAGGCAGTGCCCAATAAGACCATTCCCAACAGCACGTGCCACCTGCCTCGTGAGGATGCCATGCACCTGTTCAGAGATGCCACCACCGGAGACCTGCCCTGGCCTGGTATGACGCTCGGACTCACTATACTGGCCACCTGGTACTGGTGCACTGACCAGGTACACACACACACACACACACACACACACACACACACACACACACACACACACACACACACACACACACACACACACACACACACACACACACACACACACACACACACACACACACACACACACACACACACACACACACACACACACACACACACACACACACACACACACACACAGAAATGCTGTACGTGTACACATTGAGTTAACCACTGGCTGACTGGAGGCCAGATAGTCCCTTGGTATGCAGATCCTGTCAACATGAGTTATGGAATAATGTTGTGCAAACACTTTTGAACTGAGAACAGGAATTTGTACAAACTGAAACGCTAAGAAGCTGTAAAGGGAAGAAGATCAGAGAGACGGCTTAGTTATGCAACATTACATTTTCTTTTTTATTTACAACATTCACTTTTGGTCCTGCACAACAATGTAAACATTGTTAATGTTCGTCCAGTAATTTCTTTTCCCCCTTTTCTTAAAAGATAGAGAAGCATGTGGATCTGGAATGACCTATGAAAAATTTCTGTACTATGATGCTTCATAATAATACACATATCTGAAACAAGGAAACAGTACATCTGCCATGGTGGTCGTCACAGACTGCTGCTGTCTGTTACAATCTGATAAAAGCAATCGCCATGTTAGTCCCGCCCCCCGACAATGCCAGTAGCCAATCACAGTGGTCCCCACAATCCTGAAACTAACCAGAGTAAGATAAACAAATAACCAGTTTCAGGGATGACGTCATCATTAAATACAGCAATAGCTAGCACTCCGAAGTGCTTCTGGTACGCGTCCGTGTGTGCTGTGTTTGTCCGTGCATATGAATTAAAAGTACCAGAAGGACTTTGGAGTGCTGGCTATTGCTTTATTTACTGTGAATCTTTGTGAGCCGTGCACCCGCAAACTGCACCATATACAGACTGAGAGTGCTCGTTTTTATTTTTCTATTATGACGTCATCATTACCTACACAGAATGAAATAAAAGATATCAAAGTGGTCTGCAGCCACAGAAATTCCCGGCGATGCCGTGAACCTGTTTTGTGATTGTGTTAACCCATGTCAGATCTTCGTACACACGTCCCCCCTTTCATTGTTCGCAATCGTGACATGTTTATTCAACATACCATAAACATTAACTAGGCGGTCGACCGATCCTTTGCATTCAAACAGTATAATATTAAATGAGACGTTCTCACAACCAACCCCTGATGGGTCTGTGTCATATCATCAAACAGTCCAGTTCATTAGCTCGTGTGCACTGAGCCTCCAAAGTCCAAAAGCTAGAACCTACGAACATGACTCCACACTAAAGAACTGTTCAACACGTCCTGAATGTTCAGTAACTTTACACCAACACAGTGTTCCCTCCGCTGGCCGTCAGGTGACCAAATCCACAAGGTTCAACAGCGTCGGGCCCGGGAACCACCAGCGGTCCTAATGGACCCTTTTACGGGTCTGTCATTCTTGAGAGTGTACAATGTACAATGGACCATTTGGTTCCATGTGTACACTCTCAGAGTTACAGACCCGTAAGGGTCCATTTGGACCCCCTGGTGGTCCCCGCACCTGACATTGGAGAAACAGTGACCCTAATCTAACTGGCATCCTTTTTAGACTGAGGTGCTTTCTTCTGTGACCCGCCTCCCGACGCGCGCGCCTTAAGGTGTTTCAGATTGGATAGTTTGGAGAAAGACACCCCCAGGACCCCCGTCTGATTGGCCGGTGGCTGTGGAGAGGCGTGGCCAGTCCTCCTGTCGCCTGGGCTGTGTGACTGTCTCCGTGGAGACCGCCCGCTACGCGTGTCCCTGCTGGGCGCCTGGCCGGCATCAGGCTGCAGGGTTTGACCCTGCTGCCAGTAACGGTGACCTCCGATCACGGGTCCGGATGCGCGCGTGGGGCGATGATAACTTCCTGGTTTGGCGATCACTACCGTAGCTCCTCTTGGCTTCCCGTCGCGACCCGGAGACCTCCCTGAGGACTGGAACAACTGCAGGAGGAGAAAGTAAAGAAATAAATAAACAAAAGGAAAGAGACATAAGAAAAGGGTTATTAAGGCCTACTCTGTGTGGATTTTGCATGTTCTCCCCGTGTCTCCTAGGGTAGTTAATACCCTCACAAAAACATGTAGTAATCCTGGTCGCTATACCGCCTCCCCCATGACAGCCGTGTTCCTTCCACGCGCTACGTCCTACCGGGGAAACTCCCCCCTGTCAGGTGACAAGAAGGTCAGTTGGCATGCATTGAAGGAGGCATGAGCTCGGCCCTGGCTCCTTAGTGGGCGGAGTGTAGTTCCCAGGATCACTTAGAAAATTGGCACCGGGTGAAAAAGGGTTACAAAAATCGTGGGATAAAAAAAAATAATAATAAAAGAAAAGGGTTATTATGGCGTGGCACTGTAGGGGCGCGGAGTCTAGAAGAGGGTCTGTATACCCTAATCTGCCTAAGTGTGTGACCATCTTGTGGACTTCACATAACGTCAGTGTACTAACGTAAATATCACTAGGATTAACTCTGTTAATAAACAAACAGCAGTGCTTAACGTACGTTCGTACAAAATGATTTGTTGGCATCACCAAAATAGAAGTTTGATGTGAAATAATCGCATCGTTTATTTGTGTCTCTCCTGGTGTGTAATATGATCTTAAACCACTGCCTGACCTAATCAGCACCAAGTAGGCCAGGAAGTAACACCCCAAATGTATTTTCAGTAAGTACTGTGTGTACTTCTTAAAACTTGTATTTTATACTGGAAGTCAATGGAGGTTTGATTGGGCTTAAACTTTGCCAAAATATGGAGATGTCTTACTGTAGTACTGACACCATAGATGACTGACATCATAGACAGGCCACATGAAGAGGCTATGTTATTAAACAGATTTTTCCTCGTCCAAGTGGGAGTCAATTCAGTTTCTCTTATCAACTCCACAAAAGCCATTTACGTTTGGAGAGAGAGGTTGATGTTATGTATAATACGATACGTCCCAGGTGCATCCACGTGATGTTTTTTTAATTTATTTATAGATGTCATGTATAATCATGAATAAATGAAATGTTTTATTTGCTTAGGTGATCGTCCAACGCTCCCTGTCTGCCAAGAACATGAGTCACGTGAAAGGAGCATCCATCCTGGCGTCCTATCTGAAGATGCTACCTTTCATTTTTATCATTCTCCCTGGCATGATCAGCCGAGCCCTCTATCCAGGTAGGGCATGTTCACTGTAGGCAGGCCACAGCCTGCCTTGGTTCAAATGGGTTTGTGTGTGTGTGTGTGTGTGTGTGTGTGTGTGTGTGTGTGTGTGTGTGTGTGTGTGTGTGTGTGTGTGTGTGTGTGTGTGTGTGTGTGTGTGTGTGTGTGTGTGTGTGTGTATGTGCCCGCATGCACACAAAAACAACTCACAAAAACCCCAACTCAGCAGTCAATAAAAGAAATCATCCTCAAAGCCAGTTATTATATAACAGGAGTGCCAACTTGCTCACCAAAGATCATTCTTGGGAACCTCTGCACTCACAAAATTAATGTACACACTGCTATCTTATCAAATGGGATAACAGGACTTAAAAAGACCACACCAGTTTTACTGCATGTTAAGCCCATTGACTACAAGTCATGTAAGGTATACGTTACTGATTTTCCAAAGCATATCAGTTGGTTTTAACCACATGAACCCTGGCATCCCTCCCTATTCCAACATTTTTGCTAAAATATCGGGTTTACAAACTCACAACACGTTGCATTTGCAACACGTTGTGAGCTTGTAGATCAGCTATTTACGGCAAAGGGATTGTGTATTGAAGGAAAAGGAGTGGACCTAAAACAGAGCCCTGGGGCTCCCCTGTCAGCTAAGTAGGATTTAATTGGATTCTGACAACTTGTCATGCAGAGACTTGAAACTTCCAAGAAATGTAAATCCAACACAGTGAACTTGATATCGCCTTTATTTTTTGGCAGTTATGTTGTCAGCATTGCAATGAATGCAGTTGAAAGTGCATATTGTTGATTCAAAAACTCTATTCTAAAATGATATTTCTGGTTTTATGAACAAATTTAAACCATGACTTATTCATGCCAACGTGAATATTAGCCGGAGCAGATTATTTTAGCGTGGGTTTATCACCTTAAGGGGGAATCTGGTAATTATTAAAAAATCTAAGAAACTGTGGTATGGTTTGGAAAATTGTCGGCAGTAATGCCGAGTATACATGACTTGTTGTCAAAGAGGTTTTTCTACTATGACGGATTTTGAAATCCCTGAAGCTGCCTTTTGTAATTTATAGCGTACTCCGTACTGTGATTTAAAGTGATCTCTTATGTTTTCTTTATTACATTTTTATGGGATCGCTACACATGAAGACATTTTTATGGAGACAAGTCTGATATGGATCGTATTATTAAGACAGAAAGAAAGATCACTGGCGTACAGCTCTCATCTGTTGACTCCTTGTACTGTGAGAGAATTATCTAGGAAATCTTATAGGAATCTTATCCACCTGTTTCCTAGGCTTTTCACTGTGTTCCACTTCCTGTCTTTTGATCCAATGAAACCGGTCAGATGACTAATGATATCCAATGAAATCCGACAGGAAGTGGAAAACACACAGCCTAGGAAACAGGTGAATAGGAATATTCAGGATGAACACCACCATCCAGGTATTGAGTAGGTTACATAAATGTTTTACCCAGCGCAGGTAATACAGCTTCATCCATATACACACCAGTCGATTCAGTGATGAGACCATTGCATGCAAGTCAACGCTACTCTGAAAGTGTCTTGAATAGACGGGGTGTGTACATTTTTAACTGCCTATTTTTGGTATATTATATTAATATTGTTACATGTATTAGAGACACCCAAAAGTATATGTACATGCCTGTGTGTATGGTCCTTTAACTCAGTGGTTCTCCCATTCTTTTCATGTCAAGGACCCCCAAATTGTTTTTGGCCATGGACCCCCATTTGAAAGCATTTTGTGCCGGGAGACACAATATTTGTGCTGTTAAAATGTTTCAAAAGAATATTCCAAATGTTTCAAATAGTTTCACGATTCTTTGAAAATAGCTGATGCATACAGTATAGGGTTAAATTGGGTTAAACTGTCTTTGATGCTATGTTAACTCATTTTACTGGGGACCACCTGGAACCCCCCTCACGGACCCCACTTTGAGAACCACTGCTTTATCCCATTAAAACCGGGAATCTGTGTCTGTGTGTAGATTTTAGCTATATATATATATATATATATATATATATATATATATATATATATATATATATTTGGGGGGGGACCCTGGCACAAAACATTTTAAGATGGGGGTCTGCGTCAAAATTCATATCATTTTGGGGGTCCTGGGCACGAAAAGGTTTGAGAACTACTTAAAGGTGTAGTGAAATGAAAAATATGTTTTTCACACTTTTAGAGCATATCCGTGGTCATCATATGGGCACACCTAACAATAGATGCCCAAAAAAATGGAAAAAACCCATTTTTGTGTATTTTTATATCTAAAGCCCCTAAAAAGCCAATCTTAATTACTTCCTGTAAACGAAAACGTGCTGCGTGATGACATCAGACAGCCTTCATGAATATAAAAGAATCTTGATTACGTGCACCTGTTTGATTCCCATAGCTGCACGTTCTTCAAACACAGCTGGTTTTAATTACAGAGATACTCCGTTTTGAATCTCATTGAAGATGAGTGTATTACTCATTTTAAACTTCATCTGCACACTAAAATATGTATCTGAAAACATTATAGGTTAGAACTAAGCCAGGTAGTAGCAAACGCGCTTCACTGGCCGTCTCTCTCTCACTTGTAAACAAACACTAGCCGTGTTGCCCACGGCTGAAGTGATTGAGATCCAACGTCCCATAGCCTGAAGGGATGGGACCTTCTGATTGGTTTAGAGTCGTTGAGCCGGCGTTTCAGGCTGAACCTTCAAAATAAAATGACCGAAAATGTCACTTCAGTGCGTCTTTAAGGCATTTGTGGAATCGGCCTCCCCACGTTCTGCTTCCCACTCACTACTTTACAACTGACGAGCATGAAGGACAGGAAACCACTTCAGTTCGAGGCGAGCCTCACCTGTCCTATGTGCCTGTGTGGTGACGGGTACGACTTCTGACGGAGCTGCCGTGACTCGAGGAGGAGAGCGTTGCTGTCTTCCTCTGACTGCTGGGGGTCCCGGAGGTCCACCATGCTCTGGGACAGACGGGCCATCAGGTTGACCCCGTCGCCTAGTGCCCGATGTGCCCGGCCCGATCCCGTAGTCGTGACTCCATTGGCCAGAGGGTCGCTACTAACTAGAGGATCACTAGAGTCCGATTGGCTGCAGTCGTAGAACTCCTCCTCCGACGAGGGGTTGTCGTTGGCTGTGCGGTCACATATTACTTTGGTACTGTCTAGACTGCCCTCGTCAAAACTGCCATCGTCCTTGGTGTCCTCCATTGATAGACGGACACGCCCATGGGTCGCATTTTCATCTTCCTGGCTTTGTACCGTTGTTGTGTCTGATTGGTCCTTTTTAATCAGGGTGACCTGTGGTGGTTGGCCGGACTGCTCTGAGGGGGCGGAGTCTATGACCAACTTCAGGGTGCGGGGTTTGGGGATCGGGGGCGCAGGAGGACGGTCAGCGGCAAGTGTCTCTGGAGTGTGTTTAGCAGTGTCTCTGGGCTGTGAAGTACTAGTGTCTTTATCTTGGGCTTTGTTGGCGTGTGGCTCGTGTTTGTGTGTGTCCTCCTTGGCTTGAGATGTACTGCTGGGCTGTTGAGATGGTCTACTGGAATCTCTCTCATCGGTGTGTTCTATGTCAGAAGAATCCGTACGCTGCTGCTGCTGCTGAGTGGGCTGCGTGTTAGACGTGGCGAGGGGAACCGAGGCGTCCGTACCTGTGTTCTCAGAGGTGTTTGTACCTGCGGGATGTGCGGCGCCCTCCTCTGCTGTGTTTTTGTCACTCGGTGTGGGTGCTGCTGTGAAAGGTGAACTGAAGCGTATGGCCTGGCTGACGTCGAACCTCTCCGACCTCTGGAGGTGAACCTGAAACGCCCGCTTTTCGTCCCTGATGTTAATAAAGCCAATCACGTCTTTGGGCGGGTCCGGATCCGGCCAGATGGGCAGGTAGGGGATCAAGTACGCTTTCTCCAGATGGGCTAATCCGGGATGCAGGGGCGGAGCTTCCACCCGCTCTTTGACCCGCTCTTTGGGGAATTTGAGCCCGGCGGGATTATTCTTGTTGCTGGAGTTCCGGTCAGACGAGGTGGTGCTGGCGTGGTTTCCTGAGGTGACCAGGGCGTACTTGGGATTGATGAATTTCCTGGCGATGCTGGCTGGCACCGGCGTGGGAGCCACGTGGGGCACGGGGTCAAGGACGGGCTCGTCGACCACCGAGACCTTGGAGAGAGACACGCCCCGGGACGTCAAGTAGAGGTCGCGGAACTGCGTGTCAAACGTCTCCGTCGCCTGCCCCGTTACCACGGTGATGAGGTTACGGTCCAGACGAGACGAGGACCACGTGAAGCTGGGGAGAAAAAAACCCAACACAGACATGAATGCACTCTCATTAGGGATCGCTTGCGATTATGAAAAAGCATGGGGCTACTTACTCACTAAAGACAAAAGGCAGATATTTGTGTGTGTTTTGGCCAGTACATGGGAAATTGGCTCAGGATTAGTGTAAAGAGAGAGGTGTGTGTGTGTGCGTGTGTGTGCGTGTGCGTGTGCGTGTGCGTGTGTGCGCGTGTGTGTGCGTGTGCGCGTGTGCGTGTGCGCGGGGTACAAGCATGCGCAAAGCAGAGGCATAAATGTAGTTCTGTGGAGCAGTGGTTCTCAAACTTTTTCATGCCAAGGACCCCCAAATTGACACTTATTAGCCCGCAGACCCCCATTTGAAAAGATATGCCAGGGACCCCCATAAGAGAAGATTTTTTAGCTCTAGCAGTGATTCTCAACCTTTTTCATTTCAAGGACCCCCAGTTTGACATGCATTATTAGGCTACGGATCCCCCATTTAATGGCATTTCTATCTCTGGGACCCCAATTTATATTGTAAAATCGATGTTTATTTAACTCTGAGAACTCAGAGTTACAGACCCACAAGGGTCCATTTGGTTCTTAACTATCCATCATATAGCTGGGGACCCCCTGGAACTCCCTCAAGGACCCCTGGGGGTCCCCGGACCCCACTTTGAGAACCAATGCTGTGGAGAACCCTATAGAAGCAATGTTCACCTACCTGTATGATCCAGAGATGGCTTTGTCTCCGTCCACCAGCAGAAACCTCTGGCTCAGAGACCCACGCACCTTCACAGCTGACCGCGTGCAGAACTCCACACCGCCACAACTGCGCACACGCAGGTTCTACATGCACAATACACACACAATGATACCCACAGTCAATGCTCACACTCTGTCAATGCTATTCAAAAACTGCCTCTATGGGATTAAGGCCTGAAGACACTGAGGATTTCAACAGAAAGAATAAACATGGCAAATGGGATGAATTTACTTGTCTTTAAAAGACAAGAGGTTCTCCATTCAAACCACAGTAACCTCATGTTTGCTGACTATACACGTCCGAACACGGAGTGTGTGTTTGTGTGTGTGTGCGTATGACACACCCTGCGGTATTTGTCTTTGGCCCTGTGATAAGGGTGTGGTTCCAGGCCGAGCGTTGCCTCGTGGGTGATTTTTTTTTATGCTCAGTAGCAAATCTCACAGATTCTCACAGATAGTAGTTGCATTGTATGGAAAGATGAGCTTGTTCTTTCAAGGACCTCGGTCATTGAATCATTTTGCAGGCTAAATTCAAACTGGAACACATTATTATTTCATAACCAGATTTTAAAAGGCACATAATGGATACGCTGTCCATGTCCTGCTTATATTTTTAAACCCTGTGGTTCTAATGGTGTACTGTACTTATTTTGTTGCACTCTTTTGTTATAGTTGCTTGTTTGTTGTTTTTTTATACTGTTTTGGCACTGTCTTGGCCAGGTCTCATTGAGAACTTGAATCTCAATGTAAATATATATATATATCTCACATGAGTCATCCAGAGTCATGCAGACTGGGGATTTGCGAGATAAATGAAGGGGGGTACATCTGAGGGCAGCAAAGATGGAGACATAAAAGACTATATCCAGTCAGTGGTAGCAAGATTGTGTCTTAATTGTTATCTTTGAGGACTCCCAAAGAGGGACAGGAAATAAACGTTTGACTGGAAACAGGGTATGTGTACTTGTGCGCACTCGCATGTGGTGAGTCTAATTGCCTGCAGGACAGACTGGAATGTGCTTAGTAATGTATCTTTTTGCCCCGCAGATTAAAATAGCAGCTAACCTCACTGGTTCAGTTTAGTGACAAATGGCTCTGAAATCATAACTGCTACCAGGTACATGTTTTATGGTTTAAAAGTGAAACATGCTAGTGCTTGTCTGTTATTGAGCGTTGTTGGTTTGCTCAAGAGACAGTTCACACCTCTCTTGCTTGCCAAAACATACAGTACATCACCCAGGTGTGAGTGTGTGCGTTTAATTACCTTTAGGTGTCCACGGTGCATATCAGCTCTGCCACACATAGACAGGAAACAAGGCACGGACGCCGTGTCGATGATGATGTAAACGGGAACTCTGCGTTTGTAGGATGCGTCCAGCAGGTCTCTGAAGATATCCACATCTGTAAATGCATCCATCACCACGGCTATCACCTGCATGCACGCACACACACACACGCACGCACGCACGCACAGACACAGACAGAGACAGAGACAGAGACAGAGACAGAGACAGACACACACACACACACACACACACACACACACACACACATACACACACACACACACACACACACACACACACACACACACACACACACACACACACACACACACACACACACACACACACACACACGCACACACCGAAAGAAAGAGACATAGGAGAGCAAAACCAGTGTTAGTGTTTCCTAATGAGTGGGAGGGTATAATTAAACTGCTCTTATCAACTCCCATCAAAGCCATTTAACATTTTCCGTGGATGGAAGCCAGCCTCTCAGGCTAAGTGCACAAACAAAAAGCAGCAACAACACAATCTGTCTCATATTAGGGAGAATAAATGATATAACAAGGTAGGTTTATTTGTAAAGCCCATTTCATACACAAGGGAAATTCAAGATGCTTTACATAAGGCATCAAATGCATTTAAAAGCTTAAAAGATAGAAATAGCAATTATAAGATAAAAGAAAAAGAAAACGCGTATAAGCTGAAATTTGTAAGAAGAAATGTTTTCTCAGGAAAAGGCAGTGGAGAGAACATAAAAGGTGTTGTTAACCTGGATTTAAAAGTTGTTTGTTCCAAGTCCAACTAATTATGTGTGGCACAATAAACGCTGCCTAAGCATGTTTTGTTTTAACTCGGGGCACAGTTAGTAGGCCGACTCCTGAACAACCTAACACTTCTCGAGGGTTAATGATGTAAAAGTCAAGTCAGAGATGTATTTTGTCGCTAAGTGTGACTCACTGGAAGCCAGTGCAGGGTGCTGAGAGTGAGACTTGGGTTGTCATGTGTTCAAATGTCTTTAGTTCTACAGTAGTTAGATCTCTATCTCTATCAGCTGTATTCTGAACGAGCTGTAGCTGTCTGATGAGACCTGAGAGAAGACCACAGTAGTCTAACCTGTTGGAAATAAAGGCATGGATATGTTTAAGTCTTGCTTAGACATTAAATCCTCTAATTCTATATATTTCAAAAAATATAAGATGATAGGCTGACTTTGTTATTGACTTGATGTGGCGATTACAATTTCGATATGAATCTATAGTTACTCCAAGATTAATGGCTTGAGGCGCTCGGGTGGCGCAGTGGTGAAGTCCCTGCCCACCACCACGGAGGTTGTGGGTTCGAATCCACATAGTTCATCTGGCTTTGTTGGGCATCTATGCAAACACACGCAGAGGCATCTGCCAGCAGGGAGTGTCGGGCGGGAGGAGTAGGACAAAGGCCCTACGTCCTCCCGTTGGGGGCTCCTCACTTGCAGGCGAGTCAGAAGGATACAACACAGAAATGTGTGCAGGGAGGAATTAGTTGGCATAATGACTAAATTGAAGGGGGTAAAAAACAATTGGCTACTCTAAAAAAGAAAAGATTACTGGCTTGGCCTTTAGCCTTCAAAGACAGAGAGTCAAGGTACTGTATTTCAGCATTTCTTCCTTGGTACAACATTGTAGTAGCTGTATGTGTATAGTATGCTACTAGTAAAGTCCTGTGTTGTAACTCCAAGAGAGTACAAAAGGAACAAAATGGACCTCAACATTTGGCCCATTTGGTTCCATTTGCAAACTCTCAGAGCTAAATTAACTCTTCACAGTGTCTGGGTAGCTGTTGAAAGCAGTGGTTCCCAAACTTTTTAGCTCGAACCCCAAAAGAGAAATGTGATGTTTCCCCGGGACCAAAACTAGTGAAAATAGCCGATCTGCAAGCTCATAACATTTCGTGATGCGACTTGTGTACTTGTAAATCTGTTATTTTCACTACTTCTTAAAAATAGTTTTTCCTCCTTTAATGAATGGATTTCGTTTAATGTTTAAACAGAGGGTCCTGACCCTCTGTTTGGGAAACAGTTGTATAAAGTGACTGCTAGGAACAGAGTGGTGCAGACAGAGGTGTGAAGTGGGTGTCTTGCTTGGATCATGCTGAACCCTAGACAACCAGTGGCAAGTTTGTGATTCTTTACACAGCCCTGTGTATTCTCTCAGCTCCCTTGTCAAGGGCCCCAGTGTGAAGCATACAGCAACTAGGGCGGCGAGTTCAGGTTATTTAACGGTTGCACATAAATCAAGTCATATTATTCATCTGTTGCACTGCTGGTGGCTTTAAATGTTAAGCATCGGATGTGCCAGTGAAGACAGTGAATAATACAAGCACATGGGTGTGTGACTGTGTGAGGCATGATGACTAATACAGCATTAAGCCACTCCACAGTATTTCACTCACCTATCCCCACTCACCATACCTATAGCTGTATCCGTTCTGGCATTTGGACAAATCTAGACATGTACGTATGTGACTGTGTATGTATGTGTGTGTCTAGGGTGGCTGGGCACTATATAGGTGGGGTAGGTGAAGGATAAAGAAAGAGACAAAAAGAGAGTGATGTAAGCACATTGAGCATCCAGTGATGTCAGAGGATATTCATATTTGTTTTGTTTTTGTCGCATTCCTAAGCCAATAATTTGGCCCGGTAGGCAGCGGTTCCGGTTGGAAATACAAAGGAGACTCTTTGTGTCTCCTACCGGAACCGCTGCCGGTCATCAAATTATTGTCTTAGGAATGTGACAAAAACAAAAAAAATATCCATGAATTCAAGTCTCCATATGGGGTGACTAATCGATAGAAAATAAGTCATTTTGAGGGTGAACTATCCCTTTAAAGGAGCGCAACTCATGAGAAACTGTGAAAGTCACCTGAGGAAATTATTAAAGGAAAGGAAGGGAAACAAAGAGGCTCAGGTTGTGAACATGATCTCTACAGAGCAGCATTGTTTACACCAGGGGAACAAGCAAACAAAACAACTAGGCTATCACTTCATCGATTCACTTTCACCATCATCATCACCAACCCAACCATCGCATAATTTACCTCAGTGGTTCTCAAACTTTTTCGTGTCAAGGATCCCCAAAATGATATGTATTTGGCCGCGGACCTCCATCTCAAAATGTTTTGTTCCAGGGACCCCCCAGAAGCAAAGATTTGAGTTACAAATGTTCGCTTCAAAAATATATATATATTCAAAGGTTTGCACCAAATGTTCACGATTTTTCAAAAATAGCAGATCTACAAGCTCATATCGCGGCACTCGGTGCCGCGATATGAGCTTGTAGATCTGCTATTTTTGAATAGCCAAAGTATAAAAGGTTAAAGTGGTTAAAATGATTGTGACGCTATATTAACACATTTTGCTGGGGACCCCCTGGAACCCCCCCAAGGACCCTTGGCCTTGGGGGTCCCTTGGGGGTCCCTGAACCAATGATTTACCTACCCTCTGAGCGTTGGCGATGCTCTTGCGGACCACCTCCTTGATGTGCGTGTGGGTGCCCCCCTCGGTCGGGGGCTGCGTGTGCACGGTGACTCGCGTCACCCCTCGGTACGAGCTGGCCTCTGGCCAGCCCAGGTCCAGCTCGGCCACCGAGGCCTCGGACCGGTCCGGCCAGTACTGCAGGGACACCGGGCCGTCCCCGTCGTCCCCTGCGTTCCCCCCCGGGGTCGTGGGGGTCCCTGGGGTCGTGGGGGTCACCGGGGTCGTGGAGGCTCCTCCTCCTGCCGTCTCTGTC
This sequence comes from Gymnoscopelus microlampas, assembly GCF_963454915.1. NCBI lineage: Eukaryota > Metazoa > Chordata > Actinopteri > Myctophiformes > Myctophidae > Gymnoscopelus > Gymnoscopelus microlampas. The sequence continues at coordinate 53,187,636 of NC_139939.1, read as the reverse complement.
TTCAGCTGCTGCTGCTGGCAGTGGTGGAAAGTAACTTAAGTACATTTTTTATTTTTACTTTACTGGAGTATTTCCAGTTTTCAGTACTTTTACGTATACTGCACTACATCTCAGAGGCAACTATTGTACTTTTACTCCACTACAATTATATGAAAACTTTAGTTACTAGTTTGTAGATTTTGATTATTATTACATAATACACTAAAAACATTTCAGCCCTATATATATGTTTGGCCATTTGAAAATAGCAGACCTACAAGCTCACAATGCCTCGCAATGAGCTTGCAGATCTGCTATTTTCAAACGGTTCTTTTTTATACATTTTGAAAATGGGACATTCTCCATAATGAGTACTTTCTACCTTTGGTACCATTTTGATACCAATACTTTTGTACTTTTACTCAAATTTAGAATTCCTTAGACGTTTTACTTAACAGAGTATATTTCTACATTGCAGTATTGATAGAGTAGGCTACCTTTTCCACCACTGGCTGCTGGACCTGGTGCTCGAACCCGGGCCGGTAGGCCTCGGCCGTGCGCGCCAGACGCTCCAGCTCCGGGTCGGATAGGAAGCCTCGGACCTCATGCTCTCTGAGATGTTCGCGGAACGCGTCCCTCCCCCTGGAGATGAGCGCCTCCAGGGCCAGCCTCTGAGCCTCGCTGTAGAAGAACTCCGGCTTGCTCTCGCTGACCCTCCAGTTGACGTGGTCGTCGTGCAGACACTGGACCTGGGACAGCGCCATAGTGGTATATAGTTAACCGTTATACCCCCCAAAAAAACTCCACCGGGCAGTAAACAGTTAACTTGGTGGGGCCACCCTCCCTGACCCAGTTTCCACTAGTGGGTCAAATGTGTCGAACCCTGGAAAAAGAAGCCATAGTGCTTTCTTCTTGGGTTTAATCCTGTTAGCATCCTTTTGGAATAGAACTGTACTTTCTGTGCCTTTTATTTGCAATACAAACTGTTAATAAAAGTATTCATTCAATCAATGAGTTGTTCTTATACGGCCCATGTTGTTGTCAAGGAGATCCCAGTGCGATCCGGTTCTGTGGCTGAAAGTGGATCCCGATGATCTCCTCTCTCTGATGGGGAGAACTTTCATCTAAAGAGCCTCTTTTGTTGTTTCTGCTGCGTTCCTCTCTCACACACAGATCCTGTCTTCTTGGTAGAGGCTCAGCCCAGAGCTCAGATTACACACACATTCACGACACATAAACACACGCACGCATTCGCGCGCACGCTGCACACACACCCGAACAGACAGCTCAGGTGAGGGCGGATCCGCAGGAACAAAGCTGGGTGTCCCACCCGGTGCCACGCCTGACAAACGTCACGTGAAGACAGACAGAGCCAGCTGCTGGAACCCGGTTCAACTCCTCTCAAGAGCAAGAGAAAAGAATGATCTCAATGTCTCTCTATGTCTGCCAGTTATTAGTCAAACAAAAGAGGAACTTCAGACAGGATACGCGTCCTTAATCCATCAGAATGTGACTGAGTAGAAGTTTACTTTTCCTGCTGTCTGTAATCCACTGACATGTAAAAACGCAGATCGCTGTGCAAAGTCCACGTTTCCTAGAGAGACAGACTAACGCGAAACTTTCCCTTTTTCTCCAAAGCGTCTCCGCTATAAAAGTTTTCTCTTGCGTTCCACAAGCTGAGCGCGTCGTTGCTGTGCTGAGCCTGACAGTCTGGTCCTCAGTCCTCACACAGAGACGTGTGACCCACAGAGAGAAAGGCTCGGTTAACGGAAGCTTCGTTCACCGGGGGCTGGAAGGAGGAGTGTCCGGTTGCTGGTCAACACACTCCTCCCTCCTGGCAAAGAGGGAGAAGAGAGAGAGAATTACAGCAACTTGTCTCAGTTTTGTTAAAACACCATTAACCTACGGATTTCAGACCAAAAAAAAGGTGTTTTTTTTCAATGAAGGAATTTCTTGTAGGAAATGTAATTTTAAATGCCAAACAGGCATTTTAACCTGAATAATTCATACATTGCAGAGTGACTGTGACAGTAGTTGTAATACCATAGTAATAATAATAATAGTTATAGCTACACTTTATTTGTATAGCACCTTTCCAAAACAAGGTTTACACATTTACAATTTGGTTTACAGGGAAAACAAACATAACATCATCATGAAAGTGCTCATCGTAAAACAGAAAAATAAACAAAATGTACTTTTTAAAAAAACTAATTTTAACAACTTTTATGTATTTTGAAAGTTTTTAACAACTTTTAAGTAATTCTTTAGTGGTTTAATAACTTTGAAGTATTTTTACAAATTTTATGCACTTTTAAGTATTTTTACACATTTTATGCACTTTTAATTATTTTTACTCATTTTATTTGAGTTAGTTTTAGTTTTTGTCGCTCCCCAGCGAGGCGGACCACTCGGCCCACTCGGTGACAGACTACAGCAGTAGTTACAGTGTAGGCAAAAAACAGTTACAATGACGGCGGCGCGCTGTCTTGAGCAACGAGAGGCACCACTGAGCGAGCTGCAGGTGAGCGAGTCGCTGTGCCGAACGTTGCGAAGGCCTTGCCAGCACCGAGCACTATTTTCCATCACGGAGGAAAGCCGGCCAGTGCTGTCCTCCTGGAATGTGATAGTCACAGAAGAGGGAAAAAAACGTGTGACGTATTCGAATACCGTTTGAACCACGATTAAGTCCCTGTTATTGTGTGCTGGTTCACGTTTAAGTCATGTTTCTACGTAACAGTATGCCAGAGTACTGTGTCTCCAAAGTGAGGTGATGTTTTCTGATGTTTTCTGTTTGGGCCCAAGACAATGGTGATTTTTGGCATTGTTTCTTGCGTATTACGTCACCGTGGTAATGCACATTTTATATCCCAATTGTCCCGGCCGAGCCGCACATTTTGATGTATATATTGCGGGGGCTGTGTCAACCGTGCGGGCGACATTACGGGACGAAATTCGCGCGAAGAATATTACATAAAGAAATATTAAATAAGTATGACGGATTACAATAAGTGTTTTGCCATTGGCATGGCAGGCACACTTAATACTAATTATAGACTACACTATGGGAACATATAGGCTAATAATATGCATAGCCGTAGACCTATACCTCTTGATCAGTGTTCCACATAAATCAACTTGTCAATATGGAATGTGTACAGTATAATGTCACACTGTGGGGCTATATTTCACATACATGTGTTTATAGCATATCTAAGTACGTGTGTGTGTGTGCAGGCAGTGTGTGTTTATGTCAATGTATGTGTGTTTGTGTAACAATGTAAGTATGTGAGAGAGTGACTAAGTGCTTACTGTATGTCCCAGACACTGTAGGTTGCGTGGACCCAGAGGAGTGTGTGCGTGTGTGTGGGGCTGAAGTGGGATGCTCCAACATCGCCTTTCCCAAATTGGTCATTGAACTCATGCCAAGTGGTGAGTATTCAGTTACTTTATATCTTATTATTTACCTCTTCTCAAAGGGGAGCGACATGTGATATGTTTTTGTAAAGAAAAAAAAAGTTAAAGGAGCACTTCACTCATTTTCAACCTTATCTTACAGTTTACAGTTTAGGCATTTAGCAGACGCTCTTAATCCAGAGCGATTTACAGTAAGCAAGGACACAAGATAATACATCATAATACATCAAATGCATATAATAGTAATCTAATAATAAAGTAATACATAAGTAAACCAATAATCTAATAATAACTAATACATACATGAATCAAGAACCTATCATCAGGCTACATTGAAACTATACACACTATAGCAGGGGTCTTCAACGTTTTCAGGCCAAGGACCCCCTAGCTGAGAGAGACATGCAGCAGGGACCCCTCTATATTGTATACAATTGTGTTTCAGATTCAATTTCTTTGTTTACTTGGTCTGCTCTTCTTTCCCTCTACACCAAACACCTCTTTGCCAAAAATAGCCGATCTACAAGCTCACAACGCCTCGCAGCACGAGGCGTTGTGTGCTTGTAGATCTGCTATTTTTGGCCAAAGTTCTCCTCAGAAAAGGGATGCGTGTTCAAGTGGTTAAGGTATAAAAGAATAATCATATCACACAAAGATTTGGCGGACCCCCTGTAGTAACTCTGAGCACCCCCTAGGGGTCCCGGACCCCCTGTTGAAGACCCCTGCACTATAGGATGCCAGGTCATCAATGACCTGGCATCTGTCTATATAACATGCTATCTAAGTGAAATTTTAGCCTTTGCATAATCCTGCAAGGTCGACAAGGCTATGTCAAGTGCTACGGGCTGAGGTGGAATCTGAAGAGGTGAGTCTTCAGATTACGGCAGTCTTCATCTTCGTATGATTGGTTGTCACTGATGCTCATTTTGATGGCACAATTTCTCTCTAGGAGGAGAGTTTAGGCATTATGTCTGTGCGGTTAGGGTTAGGCATAGTGTTTGTGAGGTTAGGGTTAGGGTTAGGTTTAGGCATAGTTTTAGTGAAGTTAAATGTTAGGGTTTAAGCGCAATCAAGGTGAAACACCAAGGAAAGAGGGAGACCCGTATGAAGTTGAAAATGGCGACGTGTTCCTTTAAAAAGTTAAAGCTCTATATTCCAAAGTAATCATAGAGTGTTTAGTAACAGGGGTCTCCTCATCTCTCCAGGAGAGAAACCTCATACAGTAACAGGTAATCTGAGTTCCCAGAAGTTCCTGCCAACTCTCGCATACAAACGGGAGGGGCAAAAGTAACAGGATACACGATAAACACGTGAAATTGTATGTGATGAAACAAAATTGGAACAGGAACCATATAAAATAAAATAATCTTTGTGGAGTTCTCTCTCTTGATTGGATAAAAGCAACAAAATAACCAAGCGTTGCCAGCTACATTGCTGCTGAGTCGCCTTTGCAGTATTGCTCCTCAAGCCACGCTGCATAAATGAAAAAGGTACAGTTTAATAGCACAGGGAACTGATAAACGGCAAAATGTCTTACTATTGAGGAGTGGAGACGATGAAACAAAAACTTGTGATTGATTGTCGCTTCACTGCGTCATTGGAGTGCTGGAGAAATTTGAAGGCCGCTCAACTTTTTTTGTATAGAGCTCCAATGACGCAGTGAAGCATCAATCAATCATATGTTTTTGTAGCGTAGTGTCAGGCGTGAGCTTGTAGCTTCACGTTGCTGCCTTCCATTGAAAATGACTTATTTTTGCTGCTAGTATGAACAAAGCATTATTGAACAAACACTCAAGCAATGATTACTCGGTATAGAGCTTTAACTTTTTTGTGACCAATTGTTTTATTTAGTATTTTTACATTTTCAACAATTATAGAATATAGAGCTTTAACTTTTTGACAAAAACATATCATTTACACCTCCTTTAATGAAAACATAAGTGTGTAGTTAGGGGGGCCGGCCTCTCCAAAAGGAGGGCCAAACTGTTAGCAAGGTACTGCTCAATATCAGCTATTGTAGGAAGCCGCTCAATTTGGAGGAAGCGTTGTTTCCTTTACCCATGATTGTTGTCTGCTGTGTTTGACAAGTATGCCAACATTATTGTATGTAACAATGTTCTGCACTTTGTAACTGCCTGGTTTCCCATTATCTGACTGCACTGGCAGTGTTTATATCCTTTGTACATTCTTGTACTTCTGTTTATGTGGACATAAATAAATATTTTGTGTGTGTGTGTGTGTGTATGTGTGCGTGTGCGTGTGCGTCCGCGTCCGCGTGTGTGTGTGCATGGGTGCGTGCGTGTGGCAGGCCTGCGAGGTTTGATGATTGCGGTGATGATGGCGGCTCTGATGTCATCGCTGACGTCCATCTTCAACAGCAGCTCCACGCTCTTCACCATGGACATCTGGAAGAAGCACCGCCCACGGGCCTCCGAGAAAGAGCTGCTATTGGTTGGCCGGTAGGACGGCCACATAACGAACTAAGAGCTGAATCGTTGGTTGATTAGAAGTCGGATGGCTTTGCTCTCTGCAGAATTAGTGTCAAATCTGTGTGTGTGTGTGTGTGTGTGTGTGTGTGTGTGTGTGTGTGTGTGTGTGTGTGTGTGTGTGTGTGTGTGTGTGTGTGTGTGTGTGTGTGTGTGTGTGTGTGTGTGTGTGTGCGTGCGTTCCAGTATTGTAACAGTGATCTTGATCGCGGTCAGTGTGGTGTGGATCCCCATCCTGCAGTCGGCCAGCAGTGGTCAGCTATATGTTTACATCCAATCGGTGACCAGTTACCTGGCTCCGCCTGTCACCGCCGTCTTCACACTGGCTGTCTTCTGGAAGAGGACCAATGAGCAGGTTTTGCACGCACACACACAGCACAGACAGACAGACAGACAGACAGACAGACAGACAGACAGACAGACAGACAGACAGACAGACAGACAGACAAGACAAGACAGAATGCTTTGCAGAGATCTCTGATGCTAATTCACAGCATAATATCCCATTGTGAATGATAACCTACAAAACAGAGCAGTACAGCGTGGAAGTTGAGGTTTTTCCTCACTGTTCTGTTTGTCCTTTCTCTTGCGCTGTAGTTCTGTTCGGTTTTATTAGCCTCAGGTGGGGGCTGGGCGGGTGCAAACATAACATTTCTGTTTGGCTAGGAGGCTGCTGGCATGTGTGTGTGTGTGTGTGTGTGTGTGTGTGTGTGTGTGTGTGTGTGTGTGCGTGTGCGTGTGCGTGTGCATGCATGTGTGTTGCTCACTCACTTTATAGAAATGTGCATCATCATCTCCGTCATGGAAAAGTTTCCAGAGAAACAGCAGCGTTTATGTGTAACAGCAGCTCCTGTTAGGTCAAAGTTCAACAAGTGAAAGGGGTTATTTTTCCAACTGATAAGAGAGTGAATACATTGTTGTGAGTCAGTAAAAGTTGTAGACAGATCAAAAAAGTAGATTAGACAGTAATTATTAAGTAATAAAGATAAAGCACAGTACCCAGTAATATATACACAGTGTTATATTTAACACGGAGAGGAGTCATAATGTTTTTTTGATTGATTTAAATCTTTATTACCGGTAGTCAGATATGTAAACAGCACGTGATGTTCAGATGTTTTTTTCAGGCCAATTTTAAAAGAAACCAGTGATTCACATCCTTTTAATGGATGATGTCAGGGCATTCCACATTTTGGTGGCATCTGTAGTAGAATGAGAATTGTCCCATGTTTGTTCTATATTTGCGTAGTACCAGATCATGGTCTCTCCCTCTAGTGTTGTGGCTGTGGGTGTCTCTCACTTTGGAGAAGAAGTTAGTCAGGTATGAGGGTATGGAGGCTTTGACTATGTTAAATACCGTTCTTTTGGAGTTAAGGTTCCATTTGGTACTATTTGTACAGTCTTAAGTAAGATTTTACAGTGTGTGTGTATGGGATATGCATCAGCTCATGTGTTGAAAGACAGGTTACATGTGCCAACCAGCCTCCTACTTAACCAGTCTCAAATAGCTTAATGCCCATCCCTGATGTGCCTGCTCTCTGCTGACATGCTGACTGCTAAACTGTTAGAACGGTATTTTCTCAGGTTTCAGAAATGAAGGCCGATCCCACACCGATAAAATTTCCTTTTCGCTTCTAGATAAAACCATGGACGTATTAAAGGAGTATAAAACCACTGGATTGTTCCACTTCCTCTAAATAACAGCAACGTACTGTAGCTGAATACATGTGATGTCTGCTTCTGCTTTTCTTTGCTATCATAATACTTGCTTTGAGAACACAACTGTTAAATGGTTGCTACCATGTGAAGATAAGACTGTTAAACAAAAGCTGTGTGCTTTATGTTTGTTAAGGTCTATATAGCGGACGTATCGCTTTAAGAATCTTAATTCTGTTGACTCAGGGGTCAAAGGGCACGCAACGTCAGACAGGATGTGACTGACACACAGACACACATTAGTCACTGCAGCGGTTTAACTGGGGTTAACTGGGTTTATCACTTAATCTTGTTGCTTACTTATCAAAACAATAAAACATAGTAGCCTACCAATTATAGGCCTATTAAATAGGACATAATGTTTTATTTTATAATATAGTATTTCATACTACGGCTGTGAATGATAATGCATCGTACCTAAAGGTTTATATCATTATATATAACATTACCATGTGTACATCTCTTCTATAATCCTCAATGTGTTGATTTAATTTAATACAAATAAAAGTAAAAATGAATGACATTTTTAAATGTTACAGTAAGTGTGTATCTTGTTATAGAAGAAAGAAAGAAAAAGACAATTCAAAGTCAGGGAGAGTCAAAGAAAAGAAGTGAGATGTTAGAACGAGGGAGCGGTGAAGAGCAAGTGATGACAGTTCAGTCATCACTATTATGGTGTGACAGAACCAGACAATAAGATGAAGAAGGAGAAGTATGAGTGTCTTGTCAGCGTGGCTGACATTGACACGCTGATTGTTATAATGTGGTCGAGTCAAACTGCACTGATTGCATAATTTGCATTCTTTGATAACAGGGGTGGGCGTTGTTGTGTCAAATGGTGCGTTTACAAGTGTCCAACTTAATATAATATTAAGAAAGTGAGAGTGCAAACAGTCTGGTACACACGTGTGACACACCCTGAGTGTCTCCAAGAATAGTACCAAGAATGTTCAAAAGAGTTCAGCATGGTGTTAACCTCTCTCTCTCTCTCTCTCTCTCTCTCTCTCTCTCTCTCTCTCTCTGTCTTTCTCTCTGTGTGTCTCTCTCTCTCTCTCTCTCTCTCTCTCTCTCTCTCTCTCTCTCTCTCTCTCTCTCTCTCTCTCTCTCTCTCTCTCTCTCTCTCTCTCTCTCTCTCTCTCTCTCTCTCTCTCTCTCTCTCTCTCTGTCTGTCTCTCAGGGTGCATTCTGGGGTCTGATGGTAGGGCTGGTGGTGGGCGTGTGTAGGATGGTGCTGGAGTTTGCGTTCCCCCCTCCCAGATGTGGCGTGGTGGACTCGGCCCCCGCCGTGCTGAGGGACATCCACTACCTCCATTTTGCCATCCTGCTCTGTGGGCTCACCACCATCGTGGTTACCACGGTTACTCTGCTCACACCTCCGCCCACCCATGAACAGGTGAGCAGCACCCGTGTTCCACAGACATAGATGATCATGTGATCATCATCATCATCATCATCATCATCATGTGCTGATCATGTGTTTGAATCCAGTGTTGATTTTGACAGCAATAGTCTTTTGAATAAAATTCCATAAGTTTTAGTCACCTGAAATGTTTTACTGTTAGTCTAGTTTTAGTCGACTAAATATCATGAGATTATAGTCAACTAAATCTACAGTTGATTTAGTCGACTAAAAAGTATTTTGGAGGGCCTTGATGCCCTCATAATGGCTGTTTTTACACTTGGTTGCGCTCTGAAAATAGCCGATCTACAAGCTCACAACACGTCACAATGCAACGCGTTGTGAGCTTGTGGATTCAGAGCGCAACACCCGAGCGCAACCAAACATAAAACGACTTGTCTTTCAGTTCTACTGGATCTCTTTTCCACTAGTCCCTCCCTAACATTTTTGTCTATTTTTTATTTGTTGACGAAATTTGCAATATATGTTGTCTTAGTTTTAGTCATCATAGCTTAGTTTTTATTTCGTTTTTATTTCGTTTTCGTCAGTGAAAAAATTTAGTCGGTGAAAAATCTTCGTCATAGCTTTAGTTGACAAAATCAACACTGTTTGAATCCAAGTCCAAACACATCCAATTATGAATGTTTGAAAATGTGTGGTTGGTTTAGCGTGAGAAGAAAAATACATATTTTCTGCTTTAATATGATTTACTCTGTGAACTAAAATAAGATCAATAAAAAAGACTAACGTCAACTCACTGTTTCAATACCTACATGTACACCATTAAACCACACATGTCGGCCTTCTGTACACAGATACTAGAACCTTATTAATTCCAGCTGGACTCTTATGCCTTTCCACTCACGCTATAGTATATATAGTATATACATTGTAAAATGATTTTATGGTGTACACATCTAATTAAAGAAACAAACACACAAAGAAGCACAAATACTTGAATGTGTAAATATGTAATTATTTACATAAAGTTGATTGAGGCCTGACTGTTTATGAAATGCAGTCTTTTAACTACTGTAGTGCTCTATAGTGTATCAAGGCAATGGACTCATGCTAGTACATATTTGAAAAATACCAGGTTTACAAGTGACAAGTCAAGCCCCAGCCGTACAGAATGTCTGTGTATGGCCCGGCAAAATAAGAGAATGCAAAAAATGCAACGGTTACACAAAGGCACATCTGTTTATGTCACAAAGGAGAAGATCCCCCGCACTATTTTGGGCTAACAACTGGGACTAATAACATATAAAGTCCTAGTTGTAAGCACAAGACAGTGTGCAGGATCCTCTCCTTTCACAGACAGCGATGCTATGTACGTTATTTAGATGGATGTATGCCATCCGCTTGTCCACAGATCAGTCAAGTATGTTATAGAGTTCATACCCGGGTATGCACGTCGTGCACGAGCCCCAAATATGTGCAGAGTTGGGACTGCAACCGTGACTAACCCGTTGCCTGTGTCAGAAATGCAGCCGACATTTGAGAAAAGTGAAAAAATCTGCTTTGTCAGTCCCTGCATATGCCAGTGGTCAATGTTCATGCGCAATTTCAGCTCGATTGTTCAACCCACTGAGGAGAGAAATTGATTAATATGGATGAAGACAGACAGTTTTGAATGCCAGAGTTCAGAAACATTTTAAGTATTCGTTTTTTTATAGCATAATATTTGTCAAACTGACACCCATGTGTGTGAGATGTGACCAGCTGATGTTTTGAAGCCCTTTCCCCTCTCTACTCTTTACCAGATATGTAACCTCACCTGGTGGACATTGACTGAAGAGGTAGAGAGAGAAATCCCTTTGCAGAAAGTGTCCTCTGTCAGCCACCGTAACTCCACGGGTAAGAGTGCGTACTCACAACACTTCTGACTCAAATGGAACACAGTCATTTGCATTTTCTCTTCTTCACACACACGTCAAGTCAGTGAATTCCCCTACTGTAGCTCACCACTCACACACACACACACACACACACACACACACACACACACACACACACACACACACACACACACACACACACACACACACACACACACACACACACACACACACACCCTTCTTCTTTCTCACCCCCCTCTCTCTCTTGCTTTCACACACACGGTATCAGCTGACAAAAATAAAGAAATAAATACACACACCCATGCACACTTACTACCAACATTAGGACCACCATATGACAGCAATGTGTGTGTGTGTGTGTGTGTGTGTGTGTGTGTGTGTGTGTGTGTGTGTGTGTGTGTGTGTGTGTGTGTGTGTGTGTGTGTGTGTGTGTGTGTGTGTGTGTGTGTGTGTGTGTGTGTGTGTGTGTGTGTGTGTGTGTGTGTGTGTGTGTGTGCGCGTCTTGTCAGGATCTGAGCCCGTACGGCGGGGGACATGTGGTCAGGGGGCGGGCCTGTGTGTCGGCTCATCGCGGCGGTCGGAAGCGGCTCCACCGCCCAGGGTTCCTACGGTTAGGGAGAGCTTGTTCTGGTCTCGGTTCTGCTGCATCAACGCCATCATGCTGGTCAGCATCAACATCTTCCTGTACGCCTACTTTGCCTGAGTGTCACAGCTAAGACATCACAGCTGGCCCTGCCTTAACTCTGTTGTGCCTCAATCAGGATAGAGAACTCAATCAGGATACAGATTAAACAAGTGAAATTGGAAGTGATGACACTAAGAAATGAGCAGACACAATTTGAACTGGAACACTATACAAATTAAGCTTAAAAATGGGTACTTTCTCCTGATTGGCTGAGATTTTGACACCTACCAAAAAATGTATTTTCTGTTTATTAAATAGTTGGAGAGACGGGGAGACTCCTGTTACTGAACAAACACTCTATAGCAATGATTACTATCAGAATATAGTATTTTAACCTTTTAACAAAATACTTTTGGTTTTAACCAAAAAATATCACTTACCCTACCTTTAAGTTCAATTTTGAGGTATTTTTACTTTACTGGAGTATTTCCAATTTTCTGTACTTTTACTTCTACTCCACTACATCTCAGAAGCAGATATTGTACTTTTTACTCCACTACAATTATTTGAAAACTTTAGTTTCTAGTTACTTTGTAGATTTAGATTATTATTACAAAACATTGACTAACCACTTCAGCCCTATATACATTTCAGCCATTTGAAAATAGCCAATATACAAGCTCACAGTGAGCTTGTAGATCTGCTATTTTCAAAACATTTTATACATTTGAAAACTTGTGAGATGGGACATTCTGCATAATGAGTACTTTCTACTTTCGGTACTTTAAGTACATTTTGATGCCAATACCTTTGTACTTTTACTCAAGTAAATGTTGAATTCCGGACTTTTACTTGTAACAGAGTAGGCCTACTTCTACATTGCAGTATTGATACTTTTACTTAAGCAAAAAATGTGAGTACTTTTTCCACCACTGCCTAACATACAGTGAATATTTGTACACAGTCAAGATGGGGATTATGGATATTTCCTAGATTTACTTTTATTACAAACTCTTTACCATTCAAATTGTAATGTATTTTATTTGTATTTGTAATATGGGAGATTATTTCAAATGGTGTCTAAAGACTGTAAATTTGAGTGTTGCGTGCTTTCACAGTTTGAAGACTAGAATGTTCATGTTAAATGATTTAGCAACTGCACGGCTGGAAGCAAATCAGCTACTTGACTACAATAGCCTTTAAACCATTAGTTAAAAGGCTCCTTCATCCCACTTGTCATCACTGTGAGTCCTTTGGGTTTCCTTCCGTAGCGTGCTTTCTGGAGGCGTAGGACATTTTAAGAGCTACAGCGTTGACTTGAGGCTAGCAGGAATGTTCAGTCTTCTATATACTATGCCTTAAACTTAAGTAGCTGAAGGAGATCCTAGCTTATATGTGATTTAGCACCTCCTTCTATGATATTTCTAATGTTAATTGCAACTTTTTTTAAGCCCCTAATTACTTAATTTGATTTTGTGTGATAATGTCACATTGTTGTATTTATCGTCTGTTTGTCACTTTAATGTCTCCTAGGTGTTAATCATTTACATAGCAGTATTGTAGAAGTGCAGGATAATTGAAATAAAAAAGATTCACCCTCAACAAAGCTTCAGTTGAGATGTAGTTTTTTTTTTATTATCATGTTCTATCAATAAACATCTGTGCATCAAAGCTATGAGTGTGCAGTCACAATTGAGTGAATGCAGGTCAGCATTTGAAACCATGTATATAGTAAGACTCACTGTCTTTATTTCATTTCTGTACAATTTACAGGCTACTGTTCAGGACAGTAGGGGGGACAGACACAGACAAGATGAGACAGATGGCAGGAGGTGAGATTTAAACATCTATTTAGGTGCTTCACTTGTCTGTGCTTAGTCCCGGGTTAACGTTAGACCCGCCCCTGGCTAAGGATTCCTCGGGGTCTAATGTTAACCTGGGGCTAAGCACACACAAAGCTGGCTTAGCCCAGCTGTTCACAGTTCACACACATCTGTGCTGGTCCACAGCTACAGGCCACGGGCTAGATCTTTCAAGGTCAATTCCACACAATCTACAGTTGAGCACAGACCCCTTTCACACAAGCCATTTGCCTTACCCCTTATGCCTAAACCTTTTTAACATTTTTTACTATTTTGAAAAACATTTTAGAATAGTTCAAATAGCTGTCGATCTATGTTGTGAGCTTATAGATTGGCTATTTAGTAAAGAATGCCAAAGAGGTTTAGGCGTATGGGGTAAGGCAAGATAGGGCGCATGTCTTCAGCCATTTCTGGCAAGGCCAGCAAACACAATGCTAGTCCACTTCAAAAAATAATGTATTTATGAACATTCTCTTTGCCAAGGTCTAAAATCTCAATTAGCCCTGGGCTAAGTGCAGTGTGAAAGCACCTATTGAGGAAACTAGAGTGTGTGCACTATTTAACCTGGAACACTTATACGTTATTATGCCTTTCAAGCCAGGAACACCTCTGTGTGTAGTTGTTGCTATACAGTATATAGCAACATTAATAAAAATGATAAAAAACCTATATTTTCCAGAAAACGTAGGTCAGGAATTAGAAGTTTCTAGAATCAGCCTCAAGTCTAAATGGGTTAATAAACACAAAATTACACTTTGCAAGTTCACAATCATTCACTCTCTCAATCCAGGCTATTGCTTGAAAGGGAACCAGGATTTGTTGAACTGATGTTAAGACTTAAGCAGCCTTTCAACAACCAAGGTTATACAGCTTGGTGATAACAATCAGTTCACTAGATCTCTGTAATGCCAAAGCTGAGGGACACCTGTGTTCAGTACATGCAGAAACCGCACTCAAGGCAAGCTGGGTAATGCTACTGATCTTTTGATTGTTTTTTTCTAGAGCCCATTATTCTTATAACGGCTCTTCTTTGACTTTTTTGATTGGTATCGGCAATAATGCAGCCGATGTGTCTCGATTTTTAACAACTGGTGTCCCTATTTTGTCCATGTCATTATAGGTGATCATTTTCAGAACATTGTTAAAAAAAATAACAGATCTTTAGCTTTAACAAGCTCACAACAGCGTGTCACGTTGTGACGCATTGTGAGTTTCTAGGTTGGATATTTTCTAATAAAAAAGAAATTGGCCGTACATAAGATAGATTCTAGTCAAAGTTCTCAAATCGAAACTTTAATCCAATCTAAGTTGGTTGGGCTCTAGTTCTTTTCTTGCCATATCTCATTGCAATTTTAACAACCCCTCCAGAATCGACCTCAACAAATAAGGAAATGCATAGAATAGACGGAAGAAAAACACGCTAGCGGTCTACAGCCATGGGACTGAGTGATACGATCAGAGAAGAGTTCGTTTGACTGGGTGTGTCAGTCAGTGGTACACCGGCTGTACAAACTCTGGCGGGAAGATTCCCACTCGGCCTCGGCACCGGCCCCTCCAGCTCGGCGAACCGGTGCTGCAGTCCAGCAGGTTGATGATGTCACCACGCAGGAAGTGGAGGTGAGCCGCGTGAGGGGGACTGTAGTCAACCAGGGCCTGAGCCACACGACGTTTCTGCACACACACACACACACACACACACACACACACACACACACACACACACACACACACACACACACACACACACACACACACACACACACACACACAGAGGATAGGATAAACAGACAGTGACGTCAGAAAAGCATGTCCAGTGCAAACTGTGTATCGTTTCTGAGCAGGAGAGTATTAACCACTTAAAGGGATAGTTCACCTCCAAAATGACTTTATTTCTATCCATTAGTCAACCCATGGAGACTTGAATTAGTGGATATGTTTTGTTTTTGTTGCATTCCTAAGTCAATCATTTGATGACCGGCAGCGGTTCTGGTAGGAGATACAAAGAGTCTCCTTTGTGTCTCCTACCGGGACCTCTGCCTAGTGCCTCTGCTATCCCTTTAAACCCCATATGGTTGAGCGGAATCCCTCAGGGCTCTATGCTACTGCAGTGTCTTTTCTGTTATTGTGGGGAAAGCTTTTGCTGAAAATAGCCGCTCGACAAGCTCAAAATGCGTCACAGTGCTTCACAATACAGATGCTGGGGTTTTAAGTGGTTAATACTTAATGATACGTAATATTAATATTTAATACACCGCTCGTACCCCCAAAACAGTTTCTAGCAGACCGGGTGAGGCGTCTCTCTGAGGGGCGGGGCGGCAGTGCTGCCGGCGGCTGCTGGTGGTGGTGTAAGGGTTGGGGGGGAGGTAGGGGTTGTTGAGGGGGCCGGGGTCGGACTGACAAGGGGACGTGATGTCAGAGGGCAGGAGGAGGTCCCTCAGGCACACCGTCCTGTCCACGGCGATGCTGTGCGTCCGGTAGAAGTCCACCAGGCGGTTTAGAGAGAGGAACGACTCCTCCCACACGCAGTACTGACCCCCCGCCCCCTCCAGAACACGGAAGTGTTCCACCATGTCACCGTAACTGCAAGGCAAACACACACGTGCGCACACGCGTACAAACACACACACACACACACACACACACACACACACACACACACACACACACACACACACACACACACACACACACACACATTTTACTTCTACTCCACTACATCTCAGAGGCAAATATTGTACTTTTTTTTTAACAATTATTTGAAAACTTTAGTTACTAGTTACTTTGCAGATATAAATGAGGACATTATAAAACATACATTAATACATGAATATACTTTAGCCAATTAGCCATGGCTATTTGAAAATAGCAGATCTACAAGCTCACAACGCGTCGCGTCGCATCGCGACGTGTTGTGAGCTTTGAGTACATTTTGATACCAATACTTTTTTTCTTTTACTCATGTAAATGTTGAATTCCGGACTTTTACTTGCAACAGAGAATTTATACATTGCAGTATTGATACTTTTACTTAAGTAAAACATTTTGAGTACTTTTTCCACTACTGCACACGCACACGCACACACACACCTTAAGATGCAAGTGTGCCAGACTTCATTCCTCAACCTGTTTCTTTGTTTAGATTTTCACACTGATACTGTACACCAGCGTGGGAAAAGACTCATAAAATGTGTATGCATGCATCAATAAGTCAACAAGGTATATGGGCTCCGTCTCATTAAAATCAACAACACATGCAAGTGTACGGAGACAGGAGACACACCTATAATACATGTGTATATATTTGTTGTAACCAGGGCAGGAA
>NC_139939.1:53138471-53165971 GCF_963454915.1 Gymnoscopelus microlampas | reverse complement strand
GTGGCATTCTTCGGCCAGATAAGAAGCAACACAGCCCCTAGGGGCTGCTAGCGGAACCTTTTGATCTTAGTCCTGTTTTAAGCAAATACGTACATTACCTCAATCAAGTCAACAGTCTAATGTCAATACTACAAAACACACAGAGATCACATGATGGTCCCAGTAAACAAATAAGCAAAGTCCTTCAATACATTTGAGAAATGTAAATTCATCATACTTTTATTTTACAAAAATATCATTACACGTGTGTAGATGCTTGACGGCACTCTGTGATCAAAATCAACCCAAAGAAAAAAATCCAATAGCTGGAATGTTTTGGAACAACAGTCTCCCAGAGTCAATAATCATGTTGTTGACTATTTACCCATTGAGACCTGGAACGCATCTGTGTCACTTTAGATTTCTTTGGCTATTCAAAAATAGCAGATATACAAGCTCATAGCGCGGCACCGAGTGCCGCGCTATGAGCTTGTAGATCAGCTATTTTTGAAAAATCTTGAAAAACATTTTTTTATATTTTTTTCAAAAAACTTTTAGGATTTAGACATCCTAAAAAATTTTAAGAATCGCCTCAGGTCTTAATGGGTTAATGCAATTCAGTGGTGCTCCTTGTACTTTTTTTTTTTTTAAACATTTCTCCACAGAGATGCAAGTGTGTGTGTGTGTGTGTGTGTGTGTGTGTGTGTGTGTGTGTGTGTGTGTGTGCGTGTGTGTGCGTGTGCGTGTGTGTGTCAATAACAGTCCACTATGACCTCCAGTGTATCAGAGTGAGACTGCGCGTCCGTAGCGGTCAGTATATCTTGCAGCAGAGAGAGAGGGGAGTTCTGGACGTGGTCACTGCTCTGGGTCAGAACCGCCATCCTCTCCTCCAAACCCAGACACCTCAACACCTCGCACACGCTCACACACACCACCCCGGCTTCCATCACCCCATCCATCATAGACTCGATCTCGGTCGCGACGGCGACCGACGGAGGTGCCTTCCCCTCCAGGCACTTCCTGATCTCCTGCCCCCAGCCCCACCCTTGCAGCTCGCAGGTTACCATGGCGACTGCCGCCGCGGCCACCGCCCTGGGACACATTGTCTCTCTGAGTGTTATCAGCAGCTGGCAGGCTTTCAGGGCCACGGGTCTATCGCAGTCAAACAGCCCGCTCAACAACGACGACACCAAGCCCTCTTCTACCAGCCTCTGCAAGACGCCCGCCAAGACCGACGACCCGGCGCCTGCGTCCTCAAACGCTCCATTGGCCTGCTCTGTGTGCGTCTCTCCCGGAGGGTGTGTGTGTGGTGGTGGTGTGTGGGCCTGGTGGTCAGACGTCCCCACAGCGTAGGGGTGTGTGACCTGGCGGGTCACGCTGGCATTCGTGTCTGGGCCCGGCCCCGGCCCTCCTGCACGCTGGCGGCGATCCAGAGGAAGCGCCGCGTCCAGCAGCAACTGAGCCAGCTCCAGGGTGTGACCCTTGACCTCCCAGTCCAGGTCGGCGCTGCCCTGCGATAGGACGGTGCGCACGGACGACGCGAGGAGGGACGAAGGGGCGAGGTTTGGCGGTGGAAGAGGAAGCGCGTCGGAGGAGGGCCGCGTTGTAGAGAACCAGGAAATGAAGTACTGTACGACCGCTCTTCTGGGAAAGCCCTCCGAGTCCTGGGAGAGAATATCCAAGAGTTTGTCCACAATGTCAGTCTGGAGAGAAGAACACATAGTTACATTAGTCATGTATTTTCATAATACTGTGGTGTAAAGTGGTGTAAAGTGGTGTAAAGTAACTAAGTACATTTACACCAGGAGGGATTTTTACTTTACTGGAGTATTTCCCATTTTCAGTACTTTTACTTCTACTCCACTACATCTCGGAGGCAAATGTTTTATTTTTACAATTATTTGAAAACTTTAGTTACTAGTTACTTTGCAGATATAAATCATTACATTATAAAACATACATTAACCACTTTAGCCCTCTTTTATACATAGGCTTTTTGAAAATAGCAGATCTACAAGCTCACAACGCGTCGCAAAACATTTTAGTACTTTTACTTTTGGTACTTTAAGTATATTTTACTTGCTCAAAACCCCACAAACCTGTTCCTGTGTCACTTCTGCCCCCTGCTGCCAGCTGCGTGCCATTGTCTGTGCCAGTGCTGAGATGGCACTTGCTCTCACGTAGCTCTCTTGATCACACAGTGCCTCCACGAGGAGAGGTGTGGTACTGCAGCCTAATAGAGCTTCAGGAGTACACGTATGGGGGACCGAGTCTGGATGCATAGACGCCAGTTGTCCCAAAAACTCCACCGTGGAATCTCGAACCTCCCACCGTATGTCACACACACGCTTCCACACCGCTGTCTGGAGATCTGGTGGACGCACACACACACACTTATATTGCATAGAATTTGAAAATGCAGTGTCTGATTTCTATCTGCATAAATATATTTGATAGTAAATAAGTTCTAAAGATAAAGCAGCTGGTGAAGCGTTATCTGATTTTATTAGTTTTGTTTGTGTTGTAGTGATGCGCGGGTTGGGTTTTTTCATGACCCGCCCCGCCCCGCAACAGAACCCAACCCGCCTCAACCTGCCCCGCGAACCCATATATAAATCTATGGCTCAACCCGCCCCGCGACCCGCGATTTTTTTTAAATTCTGTAAAATCATGGTTAGAAAATATCCCCAAGTGTATTCAAACTGTTTTATTGTTATTATTCTTATTCTTATTAGGAATAAAGACAAAACAAGAGCATGTGATTTTTTATTTATTTTTTTGCGTGTGAGAGCGGCTGACCCGCTCACCCGCAGCCCGCATAATTGCTTCTGAAATTCTGACTCGACCCACCCGCGCCGCGGGTTGACCCACGGGTTATGGGTCAACCCGCGCATCACTATTGTGTTGTGTGTTTTTATAGTTTTACACTCTGTTGACCCATTAAGTTGTTGACCCGATTCTGCAAATGCCTTCTAAATCAGTAATTCTCTTTACTGAACTTTTTTTGTGCCAAGGACCCCCCAAAATGATACATGTTTTGTGCCAGCGAGGGTCCCCTCCACCCCATCAGAAGAGCGGATTTGTGTTGATTTTTAATTTGTTAACTAATTTAATTTATTTTGTATTATTATCATAATTATTATGTTTATTCTACCTTGTCTGAGCTGATCTGCCATGGAGGAGATATCTGTACAGACACTCAGCCACTTCACTAAGGTCTGGTAACACTTCTGCAACACCTGGAACACAAACAAACAACACTCATGACTTTCACCAACATTCTGTATGACACAATAGAAATCATACTATAAATACCAAATACTGTGTCATTACATGTGTAATAATATTACACAGCTGTGGAGCTTAAATCCTAAACAACAGCCAAAGCAAGTTATTGTCTTCTGACGCACAATTCCACACACACACACACACACACACACACACACACACACACACACACACGTAACTTACAGTAGCGTCAGAGTCAGGGTTCTGTAGATACTGTATCAGAACTGTTAACACCTCCCACATCTTCTCCTTGGCTCCTAAAACAAACACACACACACACACACACACACACACACACACACACACACACACACACACACACACACACACACACACACACACACACACACACACACACACACACACACACATACACACACACACACACACACACACACACACACACACACACACACACACACACACATTATTAATGTTGCAAAACATGCTTCATCAAACATACCATCTTTCATTCACAGATGCACGGCACGCACACGCACGCACGGACACTTACCTGGACTGGAGCTGAGAGCTGTCAGAGCCTCTAAACCACACTTTTGTATCTTGCCACAGCCAATCACATTCCTGTGTGCTTTACTGGTGCCAATGGCGGAGGAGGGGGCGTGACCGCCACTGATTCTTAGTAGCGACAGAATCGCCATGATTACAGAGACTGGAGGAGATGGGAGGAGGTCAGGAGGCTGAGAGAGAGAGAGAGAGAGAGAGAGAGAGAGAGAGAGAGAGAGAGAGAGAGAGAGAGAGAGAGAGAGAGAGAGAGAGAGAGAGAGAGAGAGAGAGAGAGAGAGAGAGAGAGAGAGAGAGAGAGAGAGAGAGAGAGAGAGAGAGAGAGAGAGAGAGAGAGAGAGACTATGTTTTATATACTGTAACTGTACATAAGAAGATAGGTAGCTAGGGATGTCATCAGCACTTTTCCTGATGATTATTCGATTACCTTTTTGATTATCAAATAATCGAGCTGTGTGTTTTTTATGTATTGTATTTATTATGCATGTATATATTTATTTAGTTAACTGTTGCACCCGAGTGCCAACAGATGCCCAAACATCTGCCCACTGCCTTCGTAGGATAAAGTGGTGTGTGTGTGTGTGTGTGTGTGTGTGTGTGTGTGTGTGTGTGTGTGTGTGCCAGTCTCACCGTGAGCGTGATGTGTGTTGTGTGTGCCAGACACACACACAGGACGGAGATGCACGCACTCTTGCTGATCAGCATTTCAGCCATTGAAGACCGCTGATCCTCTGGAAAACACATTCCACCACAGAAGATGAAACACCAAACAATAATAATAATACATAAAAACAACTTTCCCCAGGACATGTCCACCAACTGCTTGCCAGGAAATAGGCTTATATTGATCCATACAATTGTGACATTGTTCTGGTAAATTAAGATTATTTTGTTGTTGTTTTCCTTCTATTTGTTTATCTTTATTTATCTATTTATTATTCACTCCCTCTAGTGTAGCTAGGCACACTGTATGTTATTAAAAGTATATGTATGTATGAGTGTCTGTGAGTGTGTGTTACCTGGAGTTTGTGGGTCCAGTAGAGACAGACCAGTGATAACATCAAGGGGCAGCAGTAATATTCTTACAGCCTTAGTTGTGTGGACTGAGTCACTGGAACAAAAACAAATTCTGTTTCGATTTTTGGTGATTGATATGGATATGTTCATATTGTCCTCTTTGTAGTTAATGGGTACTTTGTACTTTGTGTTTCTGCCAGCTGCCTGCAACATTGCTGCCATTTCCTGAGGGGAAAATGTAAGTGAATGTAAATGTGAATCCTACCGGTGGTCTCTAAGGAGGACGGCTGCAGCAGCATGAATTAGGTCAGCGGTATTGTGGGTATCCAACATGGCCGACAGAAGACGGCTGACCTCCTGGTCATTAGGGTCAGGACAACTGGGGACATACAAGGACATACATACTTGTATTACCCTGATGAAGGCCACAGGCCGTGGCGGTTTATAAATAAAGATGTTGTTCTACTACAGAAAACATTCTACTACATACTAAACATTAATGTCCCTCTTCCATCTTAGGACTTTCAAACAGGACCAGCCACTAGATGCAAGTAAACACTATTTACTTGGGTATTGGTCCTACCTAATTGGTTATACCGTGTATGTGTTTCTATGTCTATGAGACCACACAGACCTACCTGTATGCAGTCAGAAGGACATCCATCAGAGGCAGTGTGAGCTGGCTGTTGCCTGCTGTAACCAGGGCCTCCAGAGAGCCTGGGACCACCCTGAGCAGCGTGCCCCGGAGAGGTGGCCTGGCCTGGGCGAAGACCAGAGCCAGCAGCTTCAGGTTCTGGAGATTGCGGCGGTGTCCGTTCTCTTTAGGAACCAGCGACGTCCTAAGGTGTCCCAAGATCGCTATGGTGACAGCGGTGTACTCGGGGCTGGTTTCCATGGCGAGGACCAAATTCTCTGTTTCCGTGTCTGCCGCGTGCCCATCTTTTTGTTTCCTCTCCACATCAGCAGGTACCTTAGAAGAGGAGACCGGCTGGAAGAAGACCAGGACGTGGGCTAGGAGCTGATTGGCGGCCGAGGCAACGAATAGACTTGGGTCTGTCTGGAGTTGGAGGAGGGTCTTGGTGAGCTCTGAGGAGTCAGAAAAGACAAGAATGATGCATGGTGTTATGGTAGTAGACATTAGAATGGACAGATTAGCAGGACAATATAGGGCCAATTCCAATCCACGCAAAGAATTCAATTTATTGTATTTTATTCTTTGCGTTGAAGCCAATAGTGTGCATGGTGTCTATTCTAGTAATTCCCAGAGTGAACATTTTAATGTCATCTCTGCAGGACATTGTGTCTTTGTGTTTCAAGCACCGGCTCCCTCTCATCCTGCTGTATGCTGATAAAGCTGCGTCTCCCACTTGTGTTTCCTAATTTAACCACTTAAAACATTGACCAAAATCCACAGCTCACAACATCTGTCAGCTTGTAGAGCTACTATTTTTGCAGAATGTTCGCCCTCCCCGAGCCATTGGGTTCATGAGGGTTAATAATTTCTAAGAGAAACGTCACTTGCAATCCCACCTGTTTCCTCCAGGAAGCGGAGAGCCATTGGGTGCTGCAGCATGCTCCTTAACCCCTGAATCCAGCCAATGCGCACGCAGGGATCCTCCCAGAGTCCGGCTTCCTGCCAGTGCTGACAGCTGTACCCCAGGCTCAAGATGGACTTCTCCTATTGCAGGACAAAACCTTTCAAACACAAAGCTATAGGGTACATCCATCTTCTTCGCGGACCGATCGCCCCCAGCGGTCTTGTATTCGTCTTGTAACCGGCTGCGCTTCCAGTAGGAGACTCAAAAGAGACTCTTTGAGTCTCCTACCGAAAGCGCAGCCGGTCATCAAATTATTGGCTTAGGAATGCGACAAAAACAAAATATATCTCCACGAATTCAAGGCTTCATGGGGTGTGTAATTGATAGAAATTAAGTATTTTTTGGGGGGGAACTACTCCTTTAAGAATAAGGTTAGGTTTAGGCATAGTTCTACAGAGGTTAGGTTTAGGAATAAGGTTAGGTTTAGGCATAGTTTTACTGAGGTGGCGAGCGTTCCAAGGTCGCCGGATTTGACCCGCGGCGAGCGTGTTTTGGGGGCGAGCGTTCTTGTATTCCATTCAGTGCCCAACAAGCTAGTGTGTGTTATCATATGACTTGTCAGTGAGTCGGGCGTTGTACATATTACTGTACCTGCAGCAGCTTAAAGCTGTCCTCGCTGGCAGCCAACAATCCAGTTAGTTTGAGAGTGAAGGAGATGACCCCGGGGTCTGCTGTGGTGTTGTGGATCACAGAGTTGATGAAGACAGGCAGACAGGGGCAGACCTCCAGCAGGGATCCAACTACACCAAGAGAGCAGATTAATTAATGTACTGCAGCACCTTAGTAGGACAGACACCTAATCAATAGACCTTCCCGTTCAGCAAATAGCTGTATTCATATCAATTACTGTCTTCACCTCTTCCCATCTCCCAGATTCGGCACAAGCATGGGGTTAAATTTGTTCTACTGCTATGCCACCAAAATGTGGAATGCCCTACCAACAGCCATACAAAAGTGTGACTCCTTACCCTCCTTCAAAACCACCATAAAAAAAGCACCTATCTGCAATTTGTGGTCCCTGTATAAAATCTAAGCTTAACACCAGAAATGACCCCCACACCCCCCCCCCCCCCCCCCCCCCAACTGTTTACGGTACATACAGTACGTTTATGTACTGTATACGTTTTTATTTTATTTTATTGCTACTAGTGTTGATGATGTCTTGCATATTATTGTATGTCTTTAAATGTCTCGATGAACTCCAAGTGCTGTACTTAAGTAACATTTTTTGGGGTATTTTTACTTTCTTTATGTACAATTTTCAATACTTTTACTTCTATCCCACTACATCTCAGAGGAAAGTGTTGTACTTTTACTCCACTACAATTAAATGAAAACTGTAGTTACTAGTTACTTTGTAGAATTGTTTGACTATTATTATAAAACACACTAACCACTTCGCTGTATATATATTTCGGCCATTTGAAAATAGCAGATCTACAAGCTCACGTCGCGATGCAACGCATTGTTAGCTTGTAGATCGGCTATTTTCAAAAGTTTTTTTTAAATACATTTTGAATACTTATGAAATGGGACATTCTCCACAATGAGTACTTTTTACTTTTGGTACTTAAAGTAAAGATGATGATGATACTTTTGTACTCAAGTACATTTTTAATACAGGACTTCTACTTGTAACAGAGTGTGTCTACGTTGCAATATTGATACTTTTACTTAAGTAAAAACATGTGAGTACTTCTTCCACCACTGCTAGTCAGCCCAGTGAACCAGTCCAGCATCTTCTCCAGGCTGGTGTCATCATGTAGAGGCTTCTCCAGGCCGGCCAGCACCTCACACACCCGGGGCATCAGCACCACACACTGCTGCTCCATGATGGTGCTGATCACCATGTTATGAAAGAGATCAAACATAAGTTACGTTCATTGTTATAGTAGATGTCAACTTTACGGTTATGAGGGCTTAAGACAGCTGATCATGGACTCACATAAATTATAGGACGGTGTTGTCCGACATCAAATTATGGAATATAATATATTTAACTATAACAGAGCATGTAGGTTTTTTTGTTTGCTCTATATTGTTGCTAGCCGCTCCTCCTCTCGCGGGAAATAGTTTCGCATATAATGCCGGTAGGTACGTGGCTTCCTTTCCTTCTTTGCCACGCAAAACGCCATGAAACGAGAGCAACTGCGTTTTCCGTCGATCTACAAACCAAAAAAGACCAGACTGAAGGCGATCCCCTAGCCATGTATCACACGACGGTTGTGAGTCACGACCGTCATGGATGAACGTCAACCTGGGGTTTGCACTTTCTCCCCTTTTGGTCCGTACATCTACATAAACGTTCAGATTTCAAATATAAAGTGCTTACCTACGGATGTTACAATACTGTACGACCCCTCAAAGGTACCTGTATATTTCGTATTGTTGAATAAAAAGCATTTTATTCCAATTGGTGGCCATTTTCTCATAGAGTTATAATGTATCAGAGTGCAGTACGCCTCCCAACCGATAGGGTCGCGTAGTTAAAAGCATATGGAGAAAATGACCACCGATTGGATTAAAATGCTTTTTATTGAACAATACGGAAGATACGGGTACTTCTGAGGGGCCATACATAATCTTAACATCCGTGGCCATGGTTTAAACACTTTATATTTGAAATCTGAACGTTTATGTAGATGTACAGGCCAAAAAGAGAGAAAGAGCAAACACCAGGTTGAATTTCATACATGACTGTCATGATATGAGGGCTAGGCGATCCCTGTGGTTTTGGAGATCGTACGGTCTTTGCGGCGCGAGCCGGATATTCACGCACTACTTCCGGTTTGACATTTCCGTCGCTTCTTCCATTTTCTCCGGGATCGCACATGGCAGACACATCAGCCCAGAGCCGCCCGTCTCCGTTTTAGCCTCCCTTTTTCTACAGATACCGAATCCCCCTCCTAAACCTGGTTAAATGCAAGATACGGTGGACAGTATGGCGGACGATCCCGAGTACGACGACGAGGAAGAGGAGCCTTCGTTCAGCGAGCCGGAGGACTTCGTGGACGACATCGAGGACGAGGGTGAGTGTTATAGGAAACACGCCGGTTCATCACCAGGCCTGGCTGTGGTGCTGCTAGCTAGCTCTGCTAGCCGTTCAAGATGACAAGGATGGTACAGTGACGTCACAGTACGGAAGTAGCCTGTAGTGTCATCATGGGGGGCCACTAACATCAGAAGAAATCATATTTTGTAGTATTTCATCTTGTTTAAACGTGGCGTGTTTTGGGCTTGTCATCATGTGTGAAATTTGTCAGTATTTGTTATCATAATATATGTATTTCATATTTCTAAAACAGCTGAAATACTTCATCCCTTTTTATTTTAATTATTTTTTTCGATTCTATTTACAATATAAGTCTTTCCTATTCCTGTGATATTCTGTGTGTATTTTGTTTTTCTATAAATAATAATGGAAATAAAACAGCGGAAAACCCGCGGTTTCCCCCACGCTGGATGTCCCTTATTTGTGACGTTACTGACCTCTCCTTGGTGTTTTTGTTACAGACTACAGCAAGTGAGCTTAGCTAGCAACTAGCCGAATAATAGCTTATCATTTTTACCTGGTAACTGGCCTAGTCTTTTTTTTCTTTTTCTCAATTACATGTTAATTGATGTTCACTGGACTTTGAGTTAAGCTATTATTTAACATTGGTTTCAGTGAAATCATTTAGTTGAGCCTTAAACGAATCCCTAACGCCAACGCTGCTGCTAACAGTGTACCCCAGTGTGACTGACAGTCATACTGCTTATTCAACCGTTCAAAATGGTCCCATTCTGCTCTGCAAATGGCGCAACAGGGAGTTGAATAGAAGCGTTTTGGCTGCAATTTGAAAAGATGATGATGTGTGTGAAAACATGCCGAGAATTGACATGACAGGACTATTATATAACATTAAATGAGTAGCTTTTGTGGACCACCAGCTGTTATCTTACCATCAGTGCTGCCTGCAGCTCTGTATCTTCACAAGTGTGTGTGTGTGTGTGTGTGTGTGTGTGTGTGTGTGTGTGTAGAATCCGTTTCTTGTCAAAGTGTGCAGATAAAACTTGTCCCTCATTTTGTAGTCAGATCTTCTCCCTTTGCCAGGTGACTGAAACAGTCTTACTATAATCTACAGTCTACTGTAGATCAGGGGTCTTCAACGTTTTCAGGCCAAGGACCCCTTGGCTGAGAGCGAGATAAAGTAGGGACCCCCATTGTATATTGTATCAAATATTTATTTTTTTCATAGATTTCATAGGCAGCTTCATAGGCTTGTTTCACAGCACTATCATGTTGGATTCATGTTAATGTGTATTTCCAGACATGTAACCATGCACTTAAACAAGCTCACAACGCCTTGCAGCGCGAGGCGTTGTGTGCTTGTAGATCTGCTATTTTTGACTAAAGTTCTCCTCGGAATAGGGATGCTTGGTTGAAAAATGTAAAAATCACACAACGATTTGGCGGACCCCCTGTAGTAACTCTGAGGACCCCCTAGGGGTCCCGGACCCCCTGTTGAAGACCCCTGCTGTAGATGTACAAACTCAAGTCACAATGTGAGGCGTTGTGAGCTTGCACAGCTGCTATTATTGCAGTGCGACGCCATTGTACAATGAACTATAACTGTTGGCTTAATGACTGGCCTCTTTCCATAATCACCTTTCCATCCTCTTTCGTTTCCTTTGTCCAGAGTTGTTGGAAGACCTCCTGAGAGAGAAGCCCCTGGAAGCTGACGGCATAGACTCTGTGGTGGTGGTGGATAATGTTCCCCAGGTGGGCCCAGAGCGTCTGGAGAAGCTCAAAAATGTCATCCACAAGATCTTCTCCAAGTTCGGCAAGATCACCAACGAGTTCTACCCTGAGGCGGATGGCCTGACTAAAGGGTAAGATTGCGTTGTGCTGCAGAGGTGGTTTGGTTATAGCTTATTATGTGTACTGCTGCGTCCAACGTGACCACTTTCAACCTAGTCTGGCATTTAATCCATTGAGACCTGAAGCCGATTCTACGCGTCTCCTAAATCTCAACAGTATTCTGAAAAACGTATGTTTCTATATCAGTGGTGTTCAAACTATTTCATGTCAAGGAGCCCCAAAATGATATGTATTTGACCGCGGACCCCCATCAAAATATTTTGTTCCAGGGACCCCCCAGAAGCAAAGATTTGAGTTAAAAATGTTCGCTTTAAAAACATATACATTCAAAGATTTGCACACATTTTCACGATTTTTCAAAAATAGCAGATCTACAAGCTCGTAGCGCGGCACTTGGTGCCGCGCTATGAGCTTGTATATCTGCTATTTTTGAATAGCCCAAAGTGTAAAATAATGCTTTTTAGCTGAAATCTAAAAATGACACAGTTCCAGGTCTCAATGGGTTAATAGAAAGAGAACGTGACGTCACACCATTTGAAAGTAATAGCTGAAAACCTCCCAAGATGGCGCCACCTGTCCATTGCACTCAATGGACATTGCACTCAATGGACGGGGGCGGGCCGGGTCGCTCGTTCTAAATTGCCCCGACAATCAGAGATCTCTGTCTACTGATAAGTCTGGGGAAATCTAAATTCAATATATGGGCTAGAACATTTCTGTTAATGGCCACTATTGCTTTGACAATAATGAAGAACCGCACTAAAGAGCTGCCATAGCTGAATGGGAGAGATGTCGCCTGGGAAACCTAAGGTCCCCCCGGTTTGCCCACCCCCCGGCTATGTGACGAAGTGTCCCTGTGTAAGATACTTAACACCAAACTGCTCACTGTGTACCTACTGGGTATTTGGCACTTGCCCTCTGCTTATAATAGTTAGGATAGGTTAAATGCAGAGGACAAATTGTACTGTGTTGCAAATGTACTGTGACCCAAAAAATAATTATACCAAAGGAGTGGGAACCATATTATTATTAAAATCTTTGCTGCAATGGTGTTAATTTTTCCCACTCAGTTTTAGCCACTATATTGTATTTAGATGTCACCAGACAAGACTTATGGGTAGGTGGAGATCTCATTTTCTGATCGTCTGGCAAGGCTATTTTAAACCCGACGTCCCTATTTTAGGCATGTCATTATAGAATTACTAGATGTTCTGGCCACGAAACAGCTGGAACATCTAGTAGCGTTGATCAAAGCATTACGTCACGCAAAGCTTGGCCAATCAAATCCTGGTTACTTTTGTGACTGGATTTGACCAATCAAATACGGATTTTACGTTTGTGACGCCCACGTATAAGCCAATTCTAACATAATAAGAAGAAAAAATTATTGTAGAATATAAAATGGTCTAAAATAGCAGACGTACCAGCTCACAGTGTGTTGCGATGCGTTGTGAGCTTGTAGATCTATTTTTTGCATAGCGACACCATTGTACAGCGAAGTATAAAATAGGGCTTAAGTGGTTAATGACTTTCCTCTTTTTAGATACATCTTCTTGGAGTATGGTGCTCCCACTCAGGCTCTGGAGGCAGTGAAGAACGCTGATGGCTATAAACTAGACAAACAGCACACGTTCAGGGTCAACGTGTTCACTGATTTTGACAAGTAAGTGTGGACTGATATGTAATGGTGTCGGCTGCTGTTGTGCACATTGATGCTTTTCCACCGATGTCCGATTTGAATGTGTGGTCGAATCTCTTGTCGTGAGCAAGGCAAAGATGTGCAAGGATGACGGACCAGTCCGCATGTTCACTATTTATTCAGCATGAAGTACACTTCACAACATTCTAGGTCTAATTTAGCACACGCAAGAGCAGCAGAAGAAGCAGCTCTCATGTAGTTCCTGGGTGCTATTATGCCATCCGGCAGTGAAATCTATTCTTACACTTCCACTCACAAGGTGTTTCAATATGAGCACCCTGCCTCCATCACCAGAATTTATGTTGCCGTCTTAATATGTCCAGTCTGTTCTCTCATTCTCTATTTGAATCGCAGACCTTAAGACACAAGTGTCATTGGCTGGTCATTGTGACATGTCTCGTCCAGATATCATACGTGTCATCATGTTTCATAATTCTTAACATAGCATTTCAAGTAATACCGTGATGAAGCAATCTAGCTACTAATCTAGTCTGTAGTCTATTGACCAACAAACATGCGCGTATGTGTTTACTCAAATACATACACACAATATGTACAATATGAATCTTGCATATCACTGTATAGTATAGAAATCCCCTAACACATGCTTGTTGTGTCTTCAGGTACATGAACATCAGCGACGAGTGGGAAACTCCTGAGAAACAGGACTTCAAAGACTTTGTGAGTGTTTAAATTATGGATTTGTGAGTGTTTAATTATGGATTTGATCTTCAATTTTTGGCCATTGCAACAGTGATCAACTAAATGTCAGTGATCTGTCAGTGAAATTGATTTTGTGTGTGTCCATGTTCTACAGCCTGTGATGACAAACTAAATAACTTTTCTGACACCTCGTATGAGAGCAGAACTATCTGCTCCTGATTCTAACTTTGCTCTGAGGCTCACAGTTACCACTCCTCCTAAACGCTCAGTTTTTGACCCCTGCATGATATATCACAAGACCATCAATGTTATTAGATTGCCCAGCCTCCACTAATATTGTGTGCGTGTGTGTGCTTGGTGCGTTTGTGTATGTTTCTCCAGGGTAACATGCGCCATTGGATTGAGGACCCAGACTGTCGCGACCAGTACAGTGTGATCTACGAATCGGGAGAAAGGACGGCCATCTTCAACAACGACTCCAAGGAGCCAATCGTAGCCGAGGAGAGAGCGGTGAGTTCCGTGTTCAGTAAGAGAAATGACCACAGAACTGATGGAAAGACCTGAGTTGTCATCCACAGTTGATCTGTCTGAAGTAGCTTGGCTTTAGTGTTGATTTTGAACGCAAATTTTGATTCAGTTTTAGTCATTTTTGAATAAAATTCCATTACATTTTTGTCATCTGAAATGTTTTAGTGTTAGTCTAGTTTTAGTCGACTAAATCTACAGTTGATTTAGTCGACTAAAATTCCGGGCGGGCCTTGACGGCGTCGTAATGGCTGATTTTATACTTGGTTGCATTCTGAAAATAGCCGATCTACAAGCTCACAACGTGTCACAGCGTGACGCGTTGTGAGCTTGTAGATCTGCTATTTTCAGAGCGCAACACCAGAGCGCAACCAAACATAAAATGACTGGATCTCTTCTCCACTCGTCCCTCACTAACGGTTTAGTTTTTATTTATTGGCGAAATTGTCAATATATTCAGTGAAAAAACGGTAGTCGATGAACATTTTTCGTCATAGTTTTAGTTGACAAAATCAACACGGCTTGGCTTCCAGTTTAATGGTGTGTGTTTGTCTGCAGCGCTGGACAGAGACGTACGTGCGCTGGTCTCCTAAAGGCACCTACCTGGCGACCTTCCACCAGCGCGGCATTGCGTTGTGGGGTGGCGAGAAGTTCAAGCAGATTCAGAGGTTCAGCCACCAGGGCGTCTCGCTCATCGACTTCTCCCCCTGTGAGAGGTAAGCAACGTCACTCATCGCCTGTCTAACCACCTCATCACTTAACACGATATTATCTGCTTAAAAATACGCCTTAATGCATGGTTTGGTATCTCAAGAGCTGCCTTCTTTAACCCCTTTCAACCTGGTTCCCCTATTTTGGTCATAATAGGCAAACATCTTCGCTATTTGTCGTACGGTGAAATATAGGGGTGTGTGTGTGTTCTACAGCCTGTGATGACAAACTAAATAACTTTTCTGACACCTCGTATGAGAGCTGAACTATCTGCTCCTGATTCTAACTTTGCTCTGAGGCTCACAGTTACCACTTCATGTGTGTTGGTTTATTAGATGGACCCGTTTTATTGTAATCTGTACATCGTTGTTGTCGGGCAGAAACCTTGTTGTGTATCTCAATATTTAATCTTTTTATGTTTTCGTGAATGAATGCCCTATTTTATACGTGGTCATATCGCGTGTCGCGCAAAAATAGCCCATCTACAAGCTCACAGTCACAACATGATGCGACATGGCACATTGTGAGTCTCCCTCCTCTCCTATTGTGAATTGTTTATCCTGTAGACTGGTGGGACAATTGCTGGTTGACATGGTACTGCCTGGAAGTAAAAATATAATATTCCCCCTGAACAAGCAGGTGTGCTCAATGGCAAACATTTTAGCGCTTGCACAGGGGACCAGGTTTCGAATCCCCGGTTGGACATGAAAGTTACAGTGCAGCTTTAAGTGGTTAAGCAAACTAGCACACTATATGTGCTTAATACTTTGCATCTGGCATAACTTGCAACTAATGACATGCAAACCTCAATACTTGCACACCCAATAGTATGGGTCTGTTTTGTTTGGATGAATGTGAGCTGTTTTGTGTGAGCTATCTGAAGCCTAATTTATGTTTGTTATTTTTGGTGTCTCCCAGGTACGTTGTGACCTTCAGTCCACTGATGGACACTAAAGAGGACCCACAGGCCATCATCATCTGGGACATTCTAACGGGTCAGAAGAAGAGAGGCTTCCATTGTGAGAGCTCTGCACACTGGCCCATCTTCAAGTCAGTATAACAAGCTTTTAGTTCCAATCCCTCTCCCTATGTAGGCCTGTCACAATTATAACATAATCGCCTAATCACAATTATTTGAGATAATCGCAATTATTTTGCATAAACGTTTCCACGTCGAAAAATGTTTCTCATATTTTCAAACATTTTCCAAAAATAGCAGATCTACAAGCTTACAACGCATCACTTAGTGACATGTTGTAAGCTTGTAGATCAGCCAGTTTTTGTAAAGTATAACATTGTTAAATATGTCAATTAAATCGTTAATTGCAATTATTTGTTTGACAATGAATCATCAACTAAAATGTTGTAATCGTGACGGCTCATCCCTAAAGACCTCTTTCTGGCTCTATGATCAAATCCACATCCATTAGATACAATGTTGTTTCTAATATGTCTTGTAATGGTATTTTGTTCTCAGATGGAGCCACGATGGGAAGTTCTTTGCCAGGATGACCCAGGATACGTTGAGCATCTATGAGACTCCTGTAAGAAAATGTGACTAAAACACATTCTGTATTTATTTGGTGTATTGTAATGCAAGCTAGACTAAAACCTGCCCCTTTTCCCTTATAGTCGATGGGCCTGCTCGACAAGAAGAGTCTCAAGATCAATGGAATCAAGTAAGCTGATCCTTAATATTTGTAATCTGTTAACCGTATGCTTTAAGGCAGTGCTTCCCAATCTTTTCAGCTCAACACCCAAAAGAGAAATGAGATGTTTGCTCGGGACCCAAACTAGTGAAAATAGCAGATCTACTTTTGATTTTTTTGGGTGAAAAGTTGTGACTTTTGTGAAACTTTTTTCGAAAAAATGGGTTATTTACTTGCGACCCATAAAAATTGGTCCGCGACTAAAACATGGGTCTACGACCCACTGTTTGGGAAATGGTGCTTTAAGGGACGAAATCATAGCTGTTTTGATGGTGGTTCAGACTTTAATCGTCTTATGTTAACACTGTGTGTGCTTCCAGGGACTTCTCATGGTCTCCCGGTGACAACATCCTAGCGTTCTGGGTACCAGAGGACAAAGACATCCCTGCCAGGGTGACCCTGATGCAGATCCCCTCCCGTCAGGAGATCAGGGTTCGCAACTTGTTCAATGTTGTCGACTGCAAACTGCACTGGCAGAGGAACGGAGACTATCTCTGTGTCAAAGTGGACCGGACCCCCAAGGGAACACAGGTACGGAAAGGAGACGGGGGGGGGGGGGGGGGGGGTGGGGACATTGAGCAGACAAGTTGGGGTTAATCTAGCGAATGATAATGATGACACTTGCATCTTTGTCTCTCTCAGGGTGTGGTCACCAACTTTGAGATCTTCAGAATGAGGGAGAAACAGGTTCCTGTTGATGTGGTAGAAATGAAGGGTATGTACGTACGCATGCAAGTGCACACAGACAGATAAACACCAATGCTCATGCACACACACACACACACACACACACACACACACACACCTTTGTGGGCATAGCGCCCAAAGGTGGTGAGAATCAGGGCTCGTACAGAACCCTGGATGAAGGGGGACATCCTGAATGCCATCAAACTCAGAAACAAAAGCTACTCTGAGTACAGAAAAAGCAAAAATGAGCAACTACTTCTTAAATGAAAACATTGAGGCAAACAAAATTGGACGGACCTTTTATTCAAAGTATTTTAAATGTAATTGTGCTGTTTTACATGTTTTGCCTAATAAAACATTCAATCAATCAAAACACACACACACACACACACACACACACACACACACGTGTGAGGACCCAGCATTTTAATCACTTGGTGATAACTCCTGAACGGGGCATTTGAGTCCTCTCAAAGATAAGAACAGATAACAGAACAGTGTCTGCAACCACAACATCAAAACATGACGTTCTTGTCCTTCCAGAGAGCATCATAGCGTTTGCGTGGGAACCCAACGGCAGCAAGTTTGCCGTTCTCCACGGAGAGTCTCCTAGAATCAACGCTTCCTTCTATCACGTCAAAAACAACGGCAAGATCGACCTCATAAGTAAGTATTCCACGTAGAGAGAGACATGGTGAAACCACGTTTGCCTAATGTTAACTGTAACACCCTCCATTGACTGGATCAATTGTCTCTTTTACAGAAATGTTTGACAAACAGCAGGCCAACAGTATCTTCTGGAGCCCACAGGGACAGTTTATGGTGCTGGCTGGTCTCAGGAGGTCAGTTGTGTCTGTAAATCGCTGTGAAATGTTAGAGAGATGCAGACAAGAAAGAGCCACTGATGACAATGTTTAAACTTTTATGACACCTCGTATGAGAGCTGGATATCAGCTCCTGATTCTACTTCTCATCTGAGGCTCATTGGACTTAGTGCTCCCATATGACGCATATGTTTTAGATAAGGATTTGAAAGGTTAGTTTGATTTTGACATACCAACAGATATTACAATTTCTATGGAAAAAAAGCTAATGAAAAATGCAGTACAGTAACAGTTAGGCATGTAACGATTAATTGCAAATCGATTCAAACGGATGACAATTTAAATCGATTTAATAAAAAATGTATCGTGATGCAAACAGCAGAGGGCGCAAACGAGACAAGATAAACAAGAAAATACAGTATCTTTGTAAGAGAATTGATTAAAAAAAAAAAATGTCTGGAAAATACATGTGTTAAAAAAATCGTAAGGTGAACCTAGTATCGTGATTTGAATTGTATGGTGAGTTGAGTGAATCTTACATGCCTAGTAACCATCAAAACAAATTGAATGAATGAATGTCACGATAAAGGATTGTAAATCTGTTCAGTTATAGCCCAGCACTAACTATACTACTCCACATGTTAATGTGTGCTGCATATAATTAACCTTTCCCACCTGCATGTGTGTGTGCCTACAGTATGAACGGGGCCCTGGCCTTCGTGGACACGTCAGACTGCACTTTGATGAACATAGCTGAGCACTACATGGCGTCTGATGTCGAGTGGGATCCCACCGGTCGCTACCTGGTCACCTCTGTGTCCTGGTGGAGCCACAAGGTACACACAGTACACACACACACACACACACACACACACACACACACACACGTCACTTAGGGACAAATGACTTGGACTTAGCTCTTCCTTAAGTGACTTGACTTTTTTTTTCTTCCTCGTGGACATACTTATTATACCAGTGTCAGTCTACTTTATGGGGATTATGCGGTCGACATGCACTTGACATTTTGCACCTTAATCCCATGTACAACCCACTGACTCTTTTTTTTTTATTGTGTGTTTTTCTAGCACTTTAACTAACTTCCATAAGAATATCATACACTGTATACATCTGCTGCTATGCTCACGCACCTTATATCTTATCTCAGGTACCATGTGTAAATACATGTATGTAGATAACTCCTGTCCCCCATGCCACCCCCTTTATTCTTCTTCCCTTTCTTTTTTCTATGGAAATAACGATACGATGGGAACTGAATTTCACCCACTTTTTTACTTGTAAACCTGTAATGTGACAATAAAGCTGATTCTGATTCACACACAACCCCTTAATGACAGAAGACAGACATACAGAAATAGTTTTGTCCTATAGGACTCAGACGGCCCGACTAAAACGTAGGAATGATTTGCAGCTACTTTTAACATCTCCTCCACTTGTGTGTGTGTGCACGTGTCTCCAGGTGGACAACGCCTACTGGCTGTGGACCTTCCAGGGCCGCCTGCTTCAGAAGAACAACAAGGACCGCTTCTGCCAGCTGCTCTGGAGACCCCGGCCAGCCACCCTGCTGCAGGTGGAAGAGATCAAGGTACGGCTTTGCGCTCACATATGTATGTTTGTGTTTGTGTGTGTGTGTGTGTGTATTTTCTAGAGCCTGTGATGACAAACTAAATAACTTTTCTGACACCTCGTATGAGAGCAGAACTATCTGCTCCTGATTCTAACTTTGCTCTGAGGCTCACAGTTACCACTTCATGTGTGTTATGGTATATTAGATGGACCTGTTATATTGTCATCTGTATATATCTGTATATCGTTGCTGTCATAAATGAATGCCCTATGTTATACTTTGTCATCTAACAGTGTCGCGCAAAAGTAGCAGCCTATCTACAAGCTCACAGTCACAACGTGATGCGACGCGGTGCGTTGTGAGCTTGTAGATCAGCTATTTACACCAGTGTTGATTTTGACAGCAAAAGTTTATTTAGTTTTAGTCAGTCTTATGAATAGAAATCTGTTTAGTTTTAGTCATATCTAAGTCACCTGAAATGTTTACTTTTAGTCTAGTTTTGGTCGACTAAATATCATAAGATTTTAGTCGACTAAATCTACAGTTGATTTAGTCGACTAAAATTATTTTTTGGCGGGCCGTTATGTCATCAATAAGATTTTCACTTAGCTGCATGCCGAAAATAGCCGATCTACAAGCTCACAACGTTGTGTGCCTGTAGATCAACTATTTTCGGTCTGTGACACCCGCTCGCACCCATGATGACTTGTCTTAGTTCTACTGGATCTCTTTGTTTTGGTTGACAAAATTGTCAGTATTTTTAGTCATCGTTTTAGTCATCATAGCTTAGTTTTTATTTAGTTTTTCGTCAGTGAAAAAAGTTAGTCGACAGACATTTTTCGTCATAGTTTTAGTTGACGAAATCAACACTGATTTACACTTAACGTAAGTTTTGGACATGCAAGTTTCCAGCCTACAACCTGATGATCTATATACATATATATTCACCTGTGCCTCTCTTTTAACTTCCCGCTGCGTTGTCTCTCTCACAGACGATCAAAAAGGACCTAAAGAAGTATTCCAAGATCTTTGAGCAGAAGGATCGTCTGAGCCAGTCCAAGGCTTCCAAGGTTAGACCCTGTTATGTTGCTGTGTGAACATCTGCTGAGAGCGGCCCTCCATATCTGCATGCTAT
This sequence comes from Gymnoscopelus microlampas, assembly GCF_963454915.1. Lineage (NCBI taxonomy): Eukaryota > Metazoa > Chordata > Actinopteri > Myctophiformes > Myctophidae > Gymnoscopelus > Gymnoscopelus microlampas. Next base: position 53,145,165 of record NC_139939.1, on the reverse strand, counting down.
CTGATGTTTCCTGGAGGACGATGGATTGCTGGGAATCATATCTACCGTTTCAGCCCTGATGTATATGAGGAGAGCGCTGCCTGTATTGTCTTTGTGTTGTTTAATTCGTCATCAGCCTGGCTCTTTTTTTTTTTTTCTTTAAATTTTTATCCCACGATTTTGTAACCCCATTTTTTTACACCCAGTGCCAATTGTCTATGTAATCCTGGGCACTACCTTCCCTCTGCCAACCTGGGGAGGCCAGGGCCGAGCTCATGCCTCCTTCAATGCATGAGAGCCAACTGACCTTCTTGTCACCTGACGGAAGAGTTTCCCTGGTTGGACGTAGCGCGTGGAAGGAACACGTTATTCCAACCAGTTCCCTTCCCCTCCATCAGGCGCCCCGGCTGGCCAGGGGGAGGCAGTATAGCCTGGCTCTTTTGTTGTTCTTTGCACACGCTAGTATGTTAGGTTTTGTAGTACAAGATGGGGATTTTTTTTGTTTGTTAAAGCTGTTAAAAAACTGTCTTAAAGTGATCAGTTGATTATTTAATCTTTTTTCAATACGTCGTCATACAAATGTACAAACTTTACAAACAGTAAAAAGATGTATATGACATTTGGATATGGCTCTCCTGTCATCTGGAGCAGCTACGTTTAATGATGAATGGATGAACAATGAGAGTGTGAGAATGTAATGCTAAACGCAGTGTGTTTTGTGTGTGAGTAGGAGCTGGTTGACAAGCGCAGAACCATGATGGATGAGTATCGCCTTTACCGCGAGACAGCCACTCAGGCACACCAGGAACAGAAGGAGCTCCGCCTCGAACTCAGAGGAGGTACGAGCCGCCTACTTTTGACCTTTCTCAGTGACGCACAGGCGTGCATGCTTGTGCACTCAAGAACCCCATGACCTGTCTTGGCGAGCGAGCACTGAACAACCTGTGTGTGTGTGTGTTTCTTCCAGGTGTGGACACTGATGAACTGGACAGTAACGTGGAAGACTGGGAGGAGGAGACCATCGAGTTTTTTATCAACGAAGAAATCATTCCCCTCGGAGATCTGTAGTCCCCTACGCAGGTAACACACACTTGACAGTGCCCCCATTCACAGTGGCATCTTTGGCCTTAACAACCGTAGTGGGGAAGCTCATGTTCTGTGTCCCTACACATGCACATAACACAACATTCACATGGATTAAAGTTCTCAGTCGCCAAGACTGATTTCAGTCATTTGGATTCCATGGAAGCCAGCATGTCTTCTATATGGAAGCATGTTGCGCAGCAAAAATAGCCGATCTACAAGCTCTCAATGCGTCTGCGACGCATTGAGAGCTTGTAGAAAGGCTATTTTCGGTTATTTTAAGATTAGAGCATTTGAAGTGGTCAAACTAGCAATATGTTCAGAAGCATCTTTCCATAATATCTTAATCGTCTTGGATATTTTACCCATTAAGACCTGGAACACATCTGTGTCATTTTAGATTTCTTTGGCTATTCAAAAATGGCAGATATACAAGCTGCTTGTAGATCTGCTATTTTTGAAAAATCTTGGAAAAAAACATTTTTTTCCAAAAACTGTTAGGATTTAGATTTTAGAAGCAACGGTTAAAGCCTGAATCTGTGATTTCTTCACATGGTTGGCAGTATGTAGAACAGCAGGACCAATATTACTAAAGCATCCTGATTTGACATATTGTGTTCATCGTTTAGGAATCGGTGCTAGTGTGTGTGTGTGTGTGGGGGGGGATCCTTTCACACCGTTTTACAAATCGCACATTAGGACATTTTCAGTCGTGAGATTTTATTTTTCTTTAATCCATGCATTCGGGAGACCTAGAACGCTTGCATGTATACGCAATTAACAGAACTCGCTCCTGTATTTACAGTCCGTCTGTATTGTTAAATAGTGCAATATTTGCTCTGAAGTTCTCTGAATGTAAATCTCCATTGTCAACGAATGTGGTGTCGGCCACTCACACCACACACCAGTGTTGTTTCCAGGATTCCTTAAAGGCTGGTTATTGCTCTCTTTCATAAACTAATTTGACAACCATGTTTTATGTCTACATCACCCACATAATAGTGGACACCCATAAACAAGAATGAACTGGCTCAGTAGCCCCGATCTGTGTGTAACAAACGTGAGATTAGGGACATATTCAGAGCTGTGCATATATCTTGGAATGCTTCAACATGGATCTAATCTTACATTGGTGCATTACTTCCCATTAGTGTTAACAATAGCAAGTTCAGAAGTCATTCTCTCTCTAATTAACAGGTGTCAATGTCTGCACAGATAATTCAATTGGAGAACATTGTATTTTTAATGTAAATACGGGTGTGCTATATTTCATCTTGGCATACAGCCTCTGCTACATATTTTACTGCCTGCTCAGCGTAATTAGAAGTAAAATCGTTTAAGTGCAGGAAGATATATGACAACCCCGCAGGGGAAACGGAACCCAAAGGTTAAACAGCCTATTGGTGGAGCTGGTTACAAAAAAGCATGTCCCAATTTGCAGTGGTATGTGACAGGAACTATAGTGGAATGAGGTGAGCTAATGGCTAATCTACAAACTCACAACGCAGTGCGATGCTTTGTGAGCTTGTAGACTGGCTGTTTTCGCCACATGACACCATCATACATCGATGTATAAATACAGATTAATCAGTCAACACGACAGGTAGCCGTAACTTATTGGGGGGAGAGAGGCTGTCTGGTAATCAGTTCACCATTTCAATAACAAAGAACCCCCCCATAACCACATGATCCCTACCTTCCCTATTCTGGGGCAAACATTCAGTGAAAATAGTCAATATATTCGGCAAAGAGTTTTGGTTTAGAGGGAAAAAAGGAGGCACGGTATAGTCCTGGGGGACCCCCAATGTTAAGTGGTTAAAGAAGCCACCAAATTGGACAGCTGCTTGACACGTCACAGTTGCATAACCCATAGTGGTGATTGAACGTGCATGTGACCCACTCAAGAATATCTGCCTGACCTCTAGCTCACAAGCTACGCATGAAGGCAGTCGGTCCATTCCAACCCCTTTGTAGATCACCTCACTCAATTTTGATTCCTGTGGTGCACTCTCATAATCATCACAGGTGCACTGCTTGTCATATCGTTGCGGTCAGGCAGAAACCTCTTATCTCCATATTCCAACCTTTTGTGTTTCTTTGCAAATTAATGCCCTACTTAATCATACTACAGCGCCACACAAAAGCATCGAAAGTGGCAGATCTGCAAGCTTGTAGATCTGCGACTTTTGCTGTTTTTGAATCCTGAAAAGTAACAGTTCTGAACATATGTGGTTTCCACCCGACGAAGACGATATTCATTACGGACACGTATGAACAAAGTGTGCATACATTTTGGAATGCATATCTAACCAGTGGTTCTGTCTTCCAGCAGTACATCTGTGCGTGTGTGGGAGGACGAGGAGGAGAGAAGAAGTGTCGCGTTGACTGGAGGAGGACGACAACCACAGAATCTTGGGATTCCGTCTCAACGAGAGTCTCAACGTTCTACCTTAGTGACATCATCAAAGCACGTGCCCTGTGGGTCAGCAGCAGGGAAAAAGAGAGAGGAAACATTTAATCTATACTTCTTTTTTTTTTTTTTTACAACCCCCGCCCAATCCCCCTATTTTATCCTGGTACTTGTATTAAATAGTAACCTTGATTCTTTTCTGGTTTCATTGATTTGGATTCACTCGCTTTAAACGTTTCACCTGTGGTCTTACTGCGGACTCTTTGGTCCTTTTGGTCATCTTGTGTGAGCCACAGCCTCACAATGCTATCCTGTTATCACAGGGGTGCAGAGAGTGCCGTAGCAGCGGGTAGTAGGGGTGTTGTGACCAAACATGTAGCCTTGTTATTTAGCGTGCTGCTGAGGTGGCGCTACAGTGGTCTGTATCCTCCTCCTTTCAGATTAGACCCCCACATTGGAAGGGGGTTCAATGCGGGAATAACTTTAAATAAACATTCAAATACAATGTTCAGTACCTTGTCTGATTTATTTCGGTTAGGGGCTTCTCTCTTAAAGGAGAATTTTGGACTAAGTTTTTCTTACCGAGTGCCACGCTACGAGCTTGTAGATCTGCTATTCTTTTTTTTATCGTGAAAATGTGTGCAAATCTTTGAATATATATATTTTTTTAAAGCGAACATTTTTTACTCAAATCTTTGCTTCTGGGGGGTCCCTGGAACAAAATATTTTGATGGGGGTCCGCTGCCAAATACATATCATTTTGGGGGTCCGTCACATGAAAAAGATTGAGCACCACTGATATAGAAACATACGTTTTTCAGAATACTGTTGAGATTTAGGAGACATGTATAATCGGCTTCAGGTCTTAATGGGTTAAAGACTTAGTTATTACATGTCAAGATGATATGATGGGGCCTGGACCGCTGACATAGCGGTCCAGGCACGTATACTGTAGGCTCGATGTAGCCAGGCAGCGTGTCGCGGGTTCGACTCCCGGTCCCGACGGCCTTTGCTGCATGTCACTCCCCTTCTCTCTGCCCATTTCCTGTCAGCCATACTGTCCTGTCAAATAAAGGCATAAAATAAATCCTTAGAAGAAGATGGTCTGATGTAACCTGCAGTAAAGGAAGGTTCCGTTGTGTCCGCTGTGTTGGTGATTGAGTACTCAACCCCTTGAACACCGTCGTGGCACCGCCGTAAGGCAAAGTATAGATCAGGTTCAAGAGGTTAAAGGTAAGTCCTTGGGTTAGCCCGGTACAGCTCTTGACCCCTGACCCTCTGCACGCTTCAAAACAACAACTTTGGTTCTGATTGGCCCTGACACTTCATATAATTATATTTACTAGAGCATCGCTATTTTTGCGGGGAACGTTCTCCCCCCAAATAGCTGATGTAGCAGCGCACAACGTAAGAGATTTGGTGTAGAGCAGGGGTCTTCAACGTTTTCAAGCCAAGGACCCCCTAGCTGAGAGAGGGATGAAGCAGGGACCCCCTCTATATTGTATACAATTGTGTTTCAGATGAACTTTTACTGCTCTTTTTTCCCTCTACACCTATAACTCTTTGCCAAAAATAGCCGATCTACAAGCTCACAACGCCTCGCAGCGAGAGGTGTTGTGAGCTTGTAGATCTGCTATTTTTGGCTAAAGTTATCCTCAGAAAAGGGATGTTAGGGTTCAAGTGGTTAATGTAAAAAAAAAAATCATCACAAAGATTTGGCGGACCCCCTGTATTAACTCTGAGGACCCCTTAGGGGTCCCGGACCCCCTGTTGAAGACCCTTGGAGTAGAGAGGAAAACGAGCATAACCAGTACAGTTGCAATACGGGTCTGTTTTACCAAGTATAAAGGGTTTAAGTGGTTAATGCTTTTGGAAGTATTCTTTTTCTTGTGAAAATGAGGCACTGAATACCTTACCTAATCCTGTGTGGTAGAAGCAATCTTGCTATCCAATTATTCAATAAGAAATCACTGATGACACATTCATATTTTAGGAGGAAAAGCTGTAGGCCTAATTGTCAACTCAGAATCATGGGCTACCCCAAGAAACGCACTAAAAGTACTTAAAGTTCTAAAACTATTAAGCACAAAGGCGTCAGTGTCTGTTGGAGGCTCTAGGCACACGCTGGCCGATCTCTTTCCACTACAGCAGGCTACTGGAGTTCAGTGACATTTAACATTTGTAAGCAAGTCATCCATCCACGATATCCTCTGACAAGCCTGTAATAGTATATCTTCACTGTCGGGTGGAAACCTTGTACGTCCAAAACCGTTACTTTTCAGGAAATGTTGAAAAATAATGACTTGTGTCCCAATGGATCCGATGTAGTTATTTAATACTTAACATTGGTTAAATATTTAAGGCCCACATACAGACTTAACCACTTTAAACTGGCGTCCCTCCCTTTTTTGGGGATGTTTATTATAGGAAAACATTTTCTAAAATGTTCCAAAATAGAAAATAGCTGACGGATCTACAAGATCTGTTAATATTATATAGATCTATTTTTGCGGCTTTTGCTTGACACTTAGATACAACAAAGTATCAAATTAATTCATGAAAGAAGCTAAGGTTAAATATGGAGATACAACTAGAAAATATTGTTCCTGAAGAAACAATGTGGGCTCGCTTCAAGACAAAAAATAATATAAAAAGTACAAATTCAGTCAGGGTCCCAGGCAGTGCTCTATTTGAAAGAAAGTTTAAACGTCTCTTGGAGAATACCGCAGTGTCTTCAGCTAAGTTCTAAACACATGGTTAGAAAAGCCGTTGAGAGACAAATAGCCCGGAACATAAATGTCTATTTGCAACCCTTTCCCCTGGCCTATAAACACATTATGTCCTGAAACAGAAATACGCATTAAAGGTGCAAATAAAACCATTCGGGCTGTCACATGAGCATTAGAATAAATACATACAATACAGCCTTACACAAACATGCCCATTATTTTGTTGGACAATATTAACTCAACAAACAGCTTTATGTATTTATTCTAATGGCCATATATGGTGACAGCCCAGAGTGGTTTTATTTGTTTTTATCATGTGTGTACATATGTGAAAAATGTGTGTTTATTGAGGAAAGGGTTGCAAACAGCCCTGAGCAATGGCAAACAGGCCGCACATACCTGCTCAAACAGGTTTTCACATACTGTAAAGGCTTAATTCACTGCCTTTATTCAGTAATATCATTGATTTGACTTAAACGTGCTATAAGTGATT
>NC_139939.1:53104565-53138271 GCF_963454915.1 Gymnoscopelus microlampas | reverse complement strand
AGATGCAAGTTGTTTTACACAACTAGCACAAATCATAAGCAAGAAATACTGATACGAAAGGAATGAGTCATCATAGGGGCTAGGTGGAGCCTGGAGAGACATTTTCAAATGTTTTTTTGGCTTCCTTAAGGCGATCATTGAACCGTGTGTGTACAGCTGTACAATTCTTCAGTATTTTACTATTTTAACAAGAAAAAATCATTGCCTGTCATTGTGGTGTAAAGTAACTTAAGTACATGTACTCAAGTACTGTACTCAAGTAAAATGTGTTAGTGTAGGTATTTTTTTTACTTTATTGGAGTATTTCAAATTATTTGACTTCTACTCCACTACATCTCAAAGGTAAATATTGTACTTTTACTCCACTACAATTATTTGAAAACTTTACTAGAGTTACTTTGTAGATTTTGATTATAATTACAAAACCACTTCTTCAGCCTACATTTTGGCCTTTTGAAAATAGCCGATCTGCAACGCGATGCTACGCATTGTGAGCTTGTAGATCTGCTATTTTCAAAAGATTTTTATACATTTTATACATTTGAAAACTTGTGAAATGGGGCAATCTGCATAATGAGTACTTTCTACTTTTGGTACTCTTAAGTACATGTTGATACCAATACTTTTGTACTTTTACTCAAGTAAATTTTGAATTCCTTAACACATTTGAGTACTTTTTTCACCACTGTCTGCCAGTCAGTCAGTGTCACTCACTGATGCTTCGACTGCTCAGAGGGCTTTAGGGAGGAGAGAAAGTTGTGTGAGGCAGGCAGCTGTGTGTGTGGGCGTGGTTACACTTCTATAGTAGCCTATACTTTTAGGTGCTGGTCTTATTATACACCAACTCTCGCGAGGGATAGTTTTATAGCGAGGAGCCTGGCTGGAACTTATTATAGGTGGTGGTCTCTCCCACCTACACCAGATCTCGCGAGGGTGTTCTTTCTTATGGGGGTGACCGCTGGCTCCTCTCCCCTCGCCACCCGGTCTCCTCGTCTTCTCGTCACTGAACGGACCAGACAACAACAAAGGACTGTCCTCGATGCAGCATGAAGCTCATTCTAAATGTAAGTAAATGCATATATATATATATATATGTCTATATGCGTATGTAGGCTACAGCAAATGATATAGATCTACCTTCAGATCTTTGATGTTTTCTTTAGGCTGCTTCTTCTGAGATGCGCCCGCGGCTGTGAAGCGTGTTAACGGGACATACAGTAATATTATATATGTGGGCTCGGCTCAGCCGCAGAGAACACGTTTTAGTTTGAGTAGAATGAAAAAATACATATTATTAGAAATAGCATATTTATGCATTCTTTAGCCATTGACAGAACAGAGTGAGAGAAAGTGGGTTTGCGAGAGATAGAGCGAGAGAGAGAGAGAGAGAGATCAGAGAGCGAGAGTCTACTGCGGCTAGTGAAAGGCTACATTGTAACCTGTCCACTCACTGTATAAATTAAGTTTGTTTTCGGAGGGTCGGGGGCAAGTGGTGTGTGCGTGAGAGGGAGAGAGAGAGAGAGAGAGAGAGAGAGAGAGGGGGGGGGAGGAGAGGAGAGGGAGAGAGAGATGGAATAGAGAGAGAGAGAGAGAGAGAGAGAGAGAGAGAGAGAGAGAGAGAGAGAGAGAGAGAGAGAGGCAGTGTGTGTGAGGACTGGGTGTACAGGATTTTGACAGAGTGACAGAAATAGGTTCATTTGGTCTACGTGGAGTTTCTTCTTGGTCTCTTGGTCTGAAACCAAACCAAAAGCAACGTCTAGTGGAAAAAGACGCACCACAGAGAGGAAGCAGATCATTTCCTCCTCTGTCAGGAGAACATGACCTTAATGGTTCGATCCTCTATCATCTTTTATTACAGCCATTATTTCTTTCCCCTGTTTTTCCACTCTTCTTTCTTCCACTGAGGAGGCACATATTAGCCTATTAGGAGCAGCAAGTCTCTCTGTCTGTCTGTCTCCCTCTCTCTCTCTCTCTCTCTCTCTCTCTCTCTCTCTCTCTCTCTCTCTCTCTCGCTTTACAAATAAGCCCTATTTTACTTTGCTGTACAATGGTGAGCTTGTAGATCGCCTATTTTAGCTGTGTGGTTTTCTTTATTCTGAAAAATATTGAAGATTTTTGAAAATGTTTCGCATATAATGACATGGACAACATATAGGCACTCCAGGGTTAATGTGGTCAACAATAAGAAGAAGAGCCATTCAGCCAGCAACACGTCCCCCCCCCCCCCACCCCCCTCACACCCACACACCCACACCCCGTTTGTTCACATCTCTCTGTGACAGCTCAGCACTCGGGAGCAGGTTCCACATTCCCACGGTGTTCTCTAGACCGTTTCAAACTGTACGGAACAAAGCCTCCTGGCATGCATTGCTGATGAGACGTTAATAGTGCTTGAATGATTTCATGATGAGCGCTGGTATGTTCATTCCTAGGATCTATCTATAATTGATTATTGTGTTTACAGCGTTTCTTTGTTTGACTTTATAAGTTTGATGATGGGTAATCTGTGCATCATGCTGACATGATTTGTTTTAGCATGTTAATAACATAAAGTCATTACAACGGTCAAAGCGCAGCTAGGCCTGCATACCATGATTATTACATTTGTCTGTTTTTAACCGTTGGGCTGTTAGGCAGTGATCACAATCTTAAAATTGGTAACATTTCCCTTTTCCTCTTTGCAGTGACCAACAAACAGGAAGCATCTCCTTCCGTCAGAGATGTCACCATGGCGCCACGATAGAGCCTTCCTGTTTATCGATATCGACCAATCGCGGCTCTGGATCCTCCGGTAGCCATGGGAGCCTGGCGTGGACTGCGAGTGGCGTTCGCCGTGGGCTCTGTGTTCATGATTCTGCTGATCATCGTGTACTGGGACGACGTGGGCGGGGGGTTCAACCTCTACCCCCTCCAGGGTCCGAAGCGTGACTCGGTGGTGCGCGACCCGTTTGGCGTTTCCTCCCACCCGCTCCCCCGGGCCACGCCGGTCGCCTCGCGCTCCTTTTCATCATCCAGCACGGTCCGGCCCAGCACGACCTTCGCCGCCGCCAGGGAAACCACTCCCCCTCTCCTCCACCCTGCACGGGAGGAGACGAAGGTTGAAAGAGAGGACAAGAGGGAGGAAGAGCAGGAGAAGAGGGAGTACGCTGAGGAGAAGAGACAGGAGGAGAGGAAGAGGAGGATTTTGGACGTGTGCGCGGCCGGGGACGAGTCAGTGGACTTCCCTGGGAAGTCTCGGACATTTGAGCAGATCCCCAACCGAGAACTGGACCACCTCATAGTGGATGACACCCACCAGATCATCTACTGCTACGTTCCCAAGGTACAGTACCACTGGGGTGTGCGTGTGCGTGCGTGTGTGTGTGTGTGTGTGTGTGCGTGTGCGTGTGCGTGTGCGTGTGCGTGTGCGTGTGCGTGTGCGTGTGTGTGTGTGTGTGTGGGTGCGTGCGCGTGCGTGTGTGTGTGCGTGTGCGTGTGTGTGTGCGTGTGTGTGTGCGTGTGTGTGTGTGAGAAAGAGAGTGTGTGTGTGTGTACACATGTGTGTGTACATGTGTGTGTGTGTGTGTGTGTGTGTGTGTGTGTGTGTGTGTGTGTGTGTGTGTGTGTGTGTGTGTGTGTGTACACGTGTGTGTGTGTGTGTGTGTGTGTGTGTGTGTGTGTGTGTGTGTGTGTGTGTGTGTGTGTGTGTGTGTGTGTGTGTGTGTGTTCTCCCAGGTCATGGTTGTGTCTCATCTCCTCTTCCAGGTAGCATGTACCAACTGGAAGAGAGTCATGGTGGTGTTGTCTGGCGCTCTGGTCTCCCCCGTGTCGGGAAGACCCTACACTGACCCGGAATCAGTACCTCCTGACCTGGTACACAACTCTACTCTCCACCTCACCTTCGCCAAGTATGACGCACACACACACACGCACGCACGCACGCACGCGCACACGCGCACACGCACACGCACACGCACACGCACACGCACACGCACACGCACACACACACTTTCAATTCCAATTGGAGTCACCAATTTTGTGTTTGGCTGACATTCTTTGGAACAATTAAAGCAAATTGTTATCCCGTGGTAAACATAAAATGTTTATAGCCTACAACAGTTCCAGTTGTCATCACATTAAGTAATGCATGTCATGAAACTCTTTTATCATCAAATAATAATCTTGGCATCTCACTCACTGGACATGAATGAATGGGCGGGGTGCCTGCTGCCTGGTGGCTCAGGCATTTGGTGCCAATTAATGCTCTTTGTGAGGGGGGCGAAAACCCGGGTTAGAATACCATTCCTGTCTTGTCTTGCACGTGACGTCACTCTCTCTCTCTGCCCTTAGTTATCCTGTCTCTTTCTGAAAATAAATATCTCAAATGAAACGTAAAATCAAGGTTCAAGGTTCAACTGCCAAATGCCAAAACATTCTTTTTATAAACCCCGCTGGGGTTTTCTTTTACATGGGAGGAAACGGGCGATACCATCAATTTCAATAGCATTTGACAAACCGTCCTTGTACTGACTTGACGTTTGGAAGTGTGGAGAGGTGTTGAGTTGAAGGAGGTCGGGCGGGACACGAGGCTGAGAGGACAGACACAGCTTTCTCTACCCCTCGGGAACTGGCACATATATTGGTGCATGTGTGCCTGTGTTTTTCCATTTGGGCCATCCATCTCTGCCCGTGTGTGCCTGCTTTTATCTGTACACTGTAAAATCGTCAGTGTTAACCACTTTCAACCTGGCGTCAGTACTTTAATTTTGGCATGTCAATATAGGTAAACATAATTCTAAAATAGTAGAAGGACCCCTAGGGTTCCCCGGACCCCACTTTGAGAACCGATGGTCTAGCCAACACAAACTCTGGATTCCTGAATTGCTGCCCTTCCTCCACACCCTCCTGTCTAGCATCAGGGTCTTGAGCTGTACAGTGTTGTTAGCTCCGCTGTCACGCCGCAGTGCATCTATGTAAACGGTGCGTAAACCTCTTGCCTTTCCTGGCTTTGCCCTGGCTTCCCTGTTCCCACAGTGTCAGTTTGCTTGCTGCTAGTTCCAGCTTCCTGACACAGTATAGCCCAGCCAGCCTCATCCTTCTCTCTCTCTGACTGTGTCTGTGACCCGTAGTAGGTCCAAGTAGCGTAGAGGACCACACATTTCCGATGTGGTCCGTCGATGTGACACATGGTGCCATTCATAGCATTCTTGTGTGCAAGTGTTGACCAGTGGCACACCCATGGCTCTGTGTGTACACACCTAAAACACCCTGAACTTGAAAACAAAATAAGCCTTGGGTTTCCTGCCCCCATTTGTTTACATCTGTACACTTTCTAATTTACACACAGACAATTAACTGTGTAGGATGGATCTGCTCTCATCTTTACAAAGAACTGGGCAATGGTGTAAATTAGACTATTTATGAAAGCTACATAAGTCATTTGTGTAATACAGTGTGCGTGTAAAAGATGTGACTGAACTGCACACAGTGTCACAATAAGCTGTGTTTTAACTAGGTTTTGGTGTGTGTGTGTGTTGCGTCTGTGTGTCTTGTTGTGTGTGGGTGATCTACCAGATTTTGGCGTCATTATGGTTCTCTGTCTCGCCACTTGATGGCGCTGAAGTTGCAGCATTACACCAAGTTCCTGTTTGTACGAGACCCCTTCGTAAGACTCATCTCTGCCTTCAGGAACAAGTTTGGGAGGTAGGTGTGTGTGTGTGTGCGCGCACGCTGTTTAACAACTTAAACCCTATAGTAGCTATATGCTTTATTGACTGGGACTGGGATCCCCCACAGAATATGAATAAGGTTCACTCAGGTTCATATGGTTTAAGTGTTCATTTATAAACAGAATCTACAGCTCTATTAGCCAGGGTTATTAAAAGTCACTGAGCGTGTGTGTGTGTGTGTGTGTGTGTGTGTGTGTGTGTGTGTGTGTGTGTGTGTGTGTGTGTGTGTGTGTGTGTGTGTGTGTGTGTGTTGGGGGTGTTGGCTTTGTAGAGATGAAGAAAAGTGATGAAGTTTCCATTAAATTAACAGAATAGCCATGGATAATAAAATTGTGTGTGTGTGTGTGTGTGTGTGTGTGTGTGTGTGTGTGTGTGTGTGTGTGTGTGTGTGTGTGTGTGTGTGTGTGTGTGTGTGTGTGTGTGTGTGTGTGTGTGTGTGTGTGTGTGTGTGTGTGTGTGTGTGTGTGTGTGCGTGCGTGTGTGTGTACGTAAGGCCCAATGAGGACTTTTACCAGCAGTTTGGCTCTGTCATGCTGCGTCGGTATGCTAATGTTTCTGGAAGCATGCCAGCGACGGCTGCTGAAGCGTTTGCCGCTGGAATCAGACCAAGCTTCCAGCAGTTCATCAAATACTTGCTGGACCCAGAAACTGAGAAGGAGGCGGTCTTCAATGAACACTGGCGACAGGTACAGCAGAGCTCTCACGCACACAGAGTACATAATACAAATGTGATTTGTTTAAGACGATTACAACTGACTTTTAAAGCTGCAATCTGGAACTTATTTTTATGAATAAAACATGATTTGAAGCAATCTGTATGGTAGAATAAATGAATCCAATATAACTGGCACATTTGTAGTGGGGGGAGGTGAACTCCCTATACACTTCCATTGAGACATTTAGCATTTGGCGTCAGCTAGGATACCTATTTACAATCTCCCCTGACCAAGTGGTCATTCTCTTGGATGAGAAGTAGATGTTTGGTCCCCCATGCGAGAGACCCAGGTTCAAATCACAGGTAGTATGAGGAAGGTAGTGCTGTATAAAAGCTCTGCAATAAAAAATACTGCAGAGCCTTTTCAGCATCACCAGTGTGCTGACTCTATTCTTTTTCAAATCACAGGTAGGACATACAAGTTACTGATTGCAGCTTTAACAGACACTTTTACCCAGAGTGACATTGAGTGCAACGTTTTTAGTAATCACCATGAATCCTAGTCAGCCAAAAACAGGGTAAGTGGTCAAGTAATTAGACGGTCAAGAAAACAAGTGTGTGCGACAAAGTAACCTTCCCTAGGAAAAAACAGTATAACCCATCTACTCTGGAGCTCTTTGCTCGAGTTGGTGCCCATGTTTCTACCTTCTCCTCAGGAGGAAACAGAATTAAGTTAATTCTTATATTTTTCAATTCCCATACGGTCTTTTACATTTTTACTTATTTTATTCATGCAGCCACATATTCTTTTTGGTCTTGATCAAGTGTCCTAGAATGTCTGCGCCTCAATGTCTGCCGCCATATTTTCTGTGCCACAGTGTTGCACTCTCACCTCAGGTTTGTTCTTTGGGATCACTTATTGAAACGTCCAGATAGTCTGTCACTTTTGGGTGACTCTCATCTCACTATTTGATCAGAAATGGTGTGTGAAAAGGTTTTAAGCCTCAGTGGTCCTACACCCCAGCCACGAGCAGTTGACCTGAAAAGAGAGATTCAGTGGGAAAGTAATGTCATCCCATCACCAAAATGAACTGCACACTTCCAATAGTTGTCACAAACACTGGTGAGATGAATCAATATTGATAAATACACGTGACTCCTGATGTGGTTTAATGTTTGCAAGCATCGGAGAGCACATCTTGACACCTGAAATGTGTCTCAGCGTTATTACATTGGTTTGTTACATCTATTAGACAATCTTGACTTTCAGCACAGTGGCGTCAACAGAATGGAATGTTCTGTCCTTCATGCACACAACATAATATTTGTAACATATTTAACAAATATGTTGCAAATATTATTTTGTGTCCATGAAGGACAGAACATTATAAAAGAAATTAGTATAGTATATAGTCATTTCCATTACAAAGTATGCAGGAAGGGGTGGCGACTGAGAACTCAATCATGGGGTGCCATGTCCCTGGTCAACGTGTAGGTCATCACCAGTGTTTTAAATACAACCGGGAGTCAGCCAGTTGAATGAGTGCAGAAGTGGAAAGACATTTTGGGAGGTTGAAGACCAACCGTGCTGCACAATTCTGGATCACTTGTAGAGGTTTGAGAGAGCATGCAGTCAGATTAGCAAGGAGGAAGTTGGTAATAACGTCTTTAATATTACTATTATCACTGGATCTTTTGCAACAGGCAATAAATGCATAGCATGGACTGTTAAAAATAAACATACGGTTGGTGAATTGATGCCTTTATTTAATATCAAATATATACATGGTTATGGATTAAAATATGCCAAAGCTGCACAGACACAGTCTCACTCACTCACTCACTCTTTAAAGTTCTGAAATGGCTCGAAGATAGGATCCCAGGGGGCGGGTTGTGTAATGTGAGGTGGTGGAAAATATTTATGGTTTTGGTCAAATTGCATTTAGTTAGTTAATGTGTAGTTATTTTGTTTACTTGTGGTTTTTCTGTTATTGTGAGGTGGTGGTTGAATTGGTGTAGACAACACCCCTGTGATGGCATGTTATGACACTCATTTGAGTCATAACACAAAAGGGGGAGATTATTAGTAAATCAGTATGAGAGGAGGGAGTTGGATGCACTGACAGTGGAATGAGGTGATCTGGTGTTGTACAGACCCTTAGAGAGAGAGAGAGTTATGACACGCTTTGATCTCGCCGAGATAGAACGAGTATTTCCGCATTCCATAGGAGTCAGCGCTAGTGTCATCAATCTCATATTAGATCACGCTGGTGTTATACAGTGCAAAAAAAAAGTCCACCAATCATTAGAACCAAAGTTAACCAATAGAGAAGGTGCTTTTATACTTAGTCTCATCTGATCCAGGTGAAGCCAATCCTGATAATTAAGAGAGGACAGTTGATGCAGCACAAAGCGGAACAGGAGGGGCAAGGCCAACAAGAGAGATAGACATGGCAAAACTGCAGGTCAGATAGACAGGCCCAGGGCTGTCAGTGGTTTACCTGGCATGTCAGGGTATACTAGGACTGTCAGTAGGGTTAGGCTGGGCTGCTGGTAAGATGTCCTAGCTGCTATAATTGTTATGGTATTGACAACATGACTGAGCGCCCGTTGCTGAGTGGGTAGGGAGGTTGCCAGTTCACCACCTGTGGCCCACACAGTTCCAAGTCTCCCAGAGCAAGACACCAAACATCTCCCTGCACTGTATCAATAGCGCCTAATGCTCGTAGTAGTTAGGGTTGATATAGGGTATTTTATGTATTTCACTGCTCAACTAATAAAAGAAATGTACACATATCTCAATCACTTAAACTCTATATACTTCCTTGACCTCTATACCTGGTCCCCTACTCTTCACCAAAAATAGCATATCTGCAAGCACAATCCGTCACCATGTGTCATGATGTGTGAGCTTGTAGATCTGCTATTTGTTATGAATGTTCACATATTATGACATGCCCAGTGTATACGGGGCATGTGATTAATGTGGTAATGGACTAGCCTGGAAACCAGACGGATCTGCGTTGCAAAGAGAAAATTGCCCTCGGCAGATTTGGTCTGGCACCGCTCAGTTGTGATTGGATTTAACTCCCTCCGAAGTAGTGAGGGACCAATCAGGGCCCAGTGTACAAATACAGTATGCAAATATGGGGCGGGTTTATCACCAGAGGCATTTTTTTTATTTGCCCCTTGGAAATGCAGGTTCCACACAGAGATTCCACACTAATGTCTGCGCAGTGGCCATGCCAGGCTAGTAATGGTGTGTGTGTGTGTGTGTGTGTGTGTGTGTGTGTGTGTGTGTGTGTGTGTGTGTGTGTGTGTGTGTTGCAGGTGTACCGTCTGTGCCATCCATGCCAGATCCAGTATGATTTCATCGGCAGGTTGGAAACCTTAGAGTCGGACTCTGAACAGCTGTTGAAACTCCTGAGTGTCGACCACCTGCTCCACTTCCCTTCCGGCGCACGGAACCGCACAGCCACCAGCTGGGAAAGTGATTGGTTTGCGCGGATCCCCGTGGCGATGAGAAAAGAACTGTACAAGTTATACGAGCCGGACTTCGAAATGTTCGGCTATCCAAAGCCTGACAGTGTGCTCCACCGGTAGCCCTTTCTCACAGTGCCAAAGATGGTGTGTTGGATCCAATACCTCATCTCGCTTCATGCCAGTAAAGCCTTTAATAGACTGCTCTGTAATAGCCATAGAATGGCTGATATTCCATAAATTGCATGTATTCCGTATACACAGCCACAGAATGCGGAATACATTTTCTGTGTGTACTCACCGGTCACCGCCCAGTAATTAATTGCTTATTGCTGTGACTTGGGGTCAGCTCGTGTCATCTAAGTATCATATCCATTTGAATGTTTTGGCAGGGGCGCCCGAGATCCGTGTGGTTTGGGCATGTACCACATGGCTCTGTTGCATGGCACTCCTATACTCTCTCTCCTTGTTTCCTGTCTCTCTTTCACTGTACTATCAATAAAGACAGAAAAGCCCCCCCAAAAAAAGTAGTATACACTGCTAAATTACAATGCTGCCGACTGCCGAGATTAATCCCTCCACGACAATGTATTGCGTGGTCTAGGGCTGTGCATGTAGTATACGTGCAATGTATTAAATAGCAGTCATTCTTGGGCTCGCTCTGTAAATGCTCATCAATGTCTATAGTTTGCCATACCTCAAGTGATTGAAGTGCCTACCAGAAATGTCTTTTCTGTCCACATCTGTCTCAGTTTGCTCACGAAGAAACAGGCCCGCTAGCTCATTTATTTATCTCCACTTTTCATGTTCAAGCACTTTAAGTTGTGTTTTGTTAAGTCAAAGGAGGTTCAGGAATCAGAGCGGCTCAACTGGACTTTTGAGTAGGACTGGTGCTACAAAACAAATGGTTGATATTTCTAAAGGGAAGTATGTTGTAAAGTTGCAAAATTTCAGGAATAAAGTGTTTTTGTAAGTATTTATATTTTTGATTGTCCAATGTGTGTATATTTGTGTCCAATAATTTCATTGACCGATAGCACTGATCGATAGTCCAATGTAATTGTAATTTATGTGAGTATTTGAGTGAGTGAGTATTTGAGCATAGTCCTTCACATATGTCACAGTGATACTAGATATATATTTTCTGTTCATTTCTAGATATATTACATCAATGGATGATAGAAAACAGAAGTTGTCAGGTCTCTCAACGTTTTGCACTTGGTTGTTACAATCCAGACATCGGGTTGAGAATGTCCTAGCTATATGTTCTCAAATGACTTGTTAGGTTTATGAACATTACTTGTTTATTTTTATTTCCAACTGTAAATTTCCAAATTACAGTTAGACTTCCTTGCCAACGGATAACTGCTGATGTTAGCATCTGGATCTCTTTTTTTCCATTCTCTTTGTTGCTGTCAGAAGAAGAAATGTGGAAGATAATATGGTAATTATAGGGGATGAGTAATGAGCAAACACAGTCTATGGAATTACTCCACCCCCACCCCTTTTTCAATGACAGATTTCTCCATTAATGTTAAGTTTTAATTGTTTTCCCCTTTAAAAAAAAGATCTTTGAGTGTTTCAGTGTGTGTGTGTGTGTGTGTGTGTGTGTGTGTGTGTGTGTGTGTGTGTGTGTGTGTGTGTGTGTGTGTGTGTGTGTGTGTGTGTGTGTGTGAGAGAAAGAGAAAGATAGAGAGAAAGCTGTGTGTGTGAGAGAGAGATAAAGAGAGATAAAGCTGTGTGTGTGTGTGTGTGTGTGTGTGTGTGTGTGTGTGTGTGTGTGTGTGTGTGTGTGTGTGTGTGTGTGTGTGTGTGTGTGTGTGTGTGTGTGTGTGTGTGTGTTCGTGAGAGAGAAAGAGAGAGAGAGAGAGAGAGAGAGAGAGAGAGAGAGAGAGAGAGAGAGAGAGAGAGAGAGAGAGAGTCAGTCAGTAGGGAGGTAATGATGCACTCTCTCCACTACTTTCTATTTCACAGAGAGCCTCTATGGTTGCGTGATGTTCAGGAAGAACAACTAACAAGTTCCACGTGTTCCAGCCTTTTCTCCACTACATCCCTCCCATTTTGCTCCTGCATCTTCTCCACTATTGGTCCACCAGTCTGTCACTCAAAAGCCGGGGAAGCCACCGCCCCCTCCGGCTGTTTGACAGCAGAACGCTCCGCCCCCCTGACATCACTGGTTCCTTCCTATTGGTCCACCGTCCTATCACTCAAAGCACAGGGGGACCCGCCTCCCTCAGGCTGTTTGACAGCTAGGTCCCTCCCCCTGACTTCTATTGGTTCACATGACGCTCGTCTGTCACAAGTGTCATGGCGTGTTTTTTGAAAATTTCAATTACAACCAGTACATCTACATAAACGTTCAAATTTCAAATATAAAGTGCTTACCCCATGGCCATAAATGTTACAAGTTAAAGCGCCTAGGTCTATGTACCTGTATCTTTTGTATTTTTCAATGAAAAGCATTTCAATCCGATTGGCGGCCATTGTTTATTATTCTAATAATGTATTAGAGTGTAATACACCTTCTAACCGATAGGGTCGCGTTGTTGAAAGCATAAGGAGACATTTCAAAGAAAATGGCTGGCAATCGGATTAAAAAGCTTTTTTATTGAACAATACGGAAGATACGGGTACTTGGACCCAGGCGCTTTAACTTGTTATATCCGTGGCCGTGGGGTCAGCACTTTATATTTAAAATGTAAAGGTTTATATAGATGTACTTGTTGTAAATGTAACATTTTCAAAAAAACAGGAACAAGTAGCGATGGTATGACAGTCATGTTTGAGGGCTATTGGTCTACCGTGCTGTCACTCAAAGCACAAGGGACAACGCCCCCACCTCCGTCTGTTTGACAGCAGGGTCTCTCCCCTGCCCTGACATCACTGGTTCCGTCCCAACACGGAAATGTGCAGTAGTAACCATAATGCCAGTGTTATTATCCAGTGTTTTTAAAGTGTAATTACTCTACAACAACGTGCTCTTTGCACTAGAGAAGTGTCAACGTTCCTCGGGAGAAGAACCTCGTTGTAATGTTCTAAAGAGTTTCAGCCGTTATGGCCATCATGATCCGGGACCGTTGGCCGAGCGCTGGAACCTGAGAGAGAGTTCTGACCTCTGTTGTTGTTCAATAGAGCCCTGTTGTCCACAGAGACCACCTGAATAAAGAGCCCGTTCTGGGGGGGGTCGTTATGGGGGCTTTGATCCTGTCTCTGCTTCTCCTGCTGTCTTGGGAAGGGAAACTATTTAAGGTAACTTAAACGTTATTATACTGTTGACAGTGTGAACCCGTTGCGTTGTTTATGTTTTTATGTCTATTTGTGCGCACTTGGAGGGAGAGAGAGAGCAGCGGGGATCCACTGTATCCACTGACTGACTGCTGGTTCTATTTTTGGAAAAAGTTGCTATGATATGATAGGCTGTTTAAACAGTTTAGCTCAACATGTTATCCAAATCGTACCCAGAAAGTTAATACCCTGTGTGTGTGTGTGTGTGTGTGTGTGTGTGTGTGTGTGTGTGTGTGTGTGTGTGTGTACACACACACACACACACACACACACACACACACACACACACACACACACACATACATACATACATATTTGTGTGTATTAACACATGGGGTATTAACTTTCTGGGTACGAATGTACAAATGTACATTGGAATGTACGAATGTCTGTACAAATGTACATTCGTACAAATGTTAGCCATGTTGTGGAACTGGAAAATATACTCGTAAAATATACTAGTCTGTCATCTTTTGAGAATCCTCGACAGCTACTGTGTGTGTGTGTGTGTGTGTGTGTGTGTGTGTGTGTGTGTGTGTGCGTGCCTGTGTGTGTGTGTGTGTGTGTGCCTGTGTGTGTGTGTGTGTGTGCGTGTGTGTGAGACTGTGCGTGCAGTCTTCGCTGGCAGTTTGCCACGTCTTGTAGCCTTGTTGTACCATTGGGTATAGAGTTCTGTGTTTCAAGCTGCCACCCCTTTGGTGGGTAAATATGGGAGCGGTGTGTCTGCACACACACACACACACACACACACACACACACACACGCACACGCACACGCACACGCACACACACACACACACTCTCTCTCTCAGAGCATGTCAACACGGATATCCTGCTAAAAGAAAACCCTGTTTGATTTTGGTCAATCTGTAACCGTAGGAGGGTGAAGGTCTGTCAGACGACCCACCCAATAATAAGAAGCACACAGACAGACATCCCTTCACTTCACACTGATATTAAATCGGATCTACAGCCTGTTGAAATGATAGGACACATGACACAGTGATGCCTGACGTCTCCTGGCAGTGCAGAGCGCTGACATGAGGGTTCTTCTCTCTTCTCTTCTGATCTGTCTCCTGTCCTCCTCTCAGGTGGGAGGGGTTCGCTCCGTCACTCTGCCAGAGTCCCTGCTCTTCATTTCCACGCTGGACGGTAATCTGCATGCCGTCTCCAAGCAGTCTGGAGACATCAAGTGGACTCTCAGAGAAGGTTATCATCATCAGTCGTCAATCAATCCATTTTGTTTGCATAGTAGTGCCAAGTCATGAGTTATCTCAAGATACTTTTACACGCAGAGCATGTGGAGAGTGGCTATACGCTACAGCAGGGGTCTTCAACAGGGGGTCCGGGACCCCTTGGGGGGTCCTCAGAGCTCCTATAGGGGGTCCGCCAAATCTTTGTGTGATAGTATTTGTTTTTTTACATTAACCACTTGAATCCTAAAATTCCTTTTCTGAGGGGAACATTAGAAAAGAGGCTAGCAAAGAGGCTATAGGTGTAGAGGGAAAAAAGAGCAGACTAAGTAAAAAAAAAACTTTAATCTGAAACACAATTTTATACAATATAAAGTAGGGGGTCCCTGCTTCATCTCTCTCTCTCAGCTAGGGGGTCCTTGGCCTGAAAACGTTGAAGACCCCTGCGCTACAGCAAGGGTTCCCAAACTCTTCAGGTCATCATGGCCCCCCAAAATGATCATAATATTTGAACTGGGGAGGGGGACCCCCCCACCCTGAAAAGCATTTGGCATTGTAGGCATTACGTTTAGTTTGACTCGGTTCCACAGATTAATATTGTGAAAATAGCCAAACTACATGCTCAGAACGACCTCGCACTGCGACTGCAGTGTTTTCACACTGTGTCTCTTTCTCACGTAATATTTGACAATTTGGCCAATTTGGTATTAAAAAGGTCTTAAAAGGTCATTAAATTGTAACTTTAGAAATGTGCAGATACCATGTATACACTTATACTGTATGTTGGTTTGTTTACTGTCGAGTGAGAAAACAATGTTGCACATTTAGCTAATCATCTGGGGACCCCCAAAACAATTTCTAGGGTCCCACTGCCACTGCTCTACAGAGACTCAACATGACCCCATGAGCAAGGAAAAACTCCCCTTTAACGGGAAGAAACCTGGACCATAAA
Organism: Gymnoscopelus microlampas; assembly: GCF_963454915.1. Classification (NCBI taxonomy): domain Eukaryota; kingdom Metazoa; phylum Chordata; class Actinopteri; order Myctophiformes; family Myctophidae; genus Gymnoscopelus; species Gymnoscopelus microlampas. The sequence goes on along the minus strand of NC_139939.1, from coordinate 53,122,999 downwards.
CAGGCCCAGGCATCATGACTCAACCAGTTAGGGGGGGGGACGGGACATAAAAGACACACATAATTATAACAATATAATTTTGTCTGTACGTTTCTTTCAGACCCCATTATCCAAGTACCTGTCTACCTCACCGAGTGAGTAAATCATATACATTATGCAGCTCACACATGCAGCTCACAATGCGTTGCATTGTGAGCTTGTAGATCTGCTATTTTCGAAACATTTTTATACATTTGTACAAGTTGTGAAATGGGACCTTCTGCATAATGAGTACTTTCTACTTTTGGTACTTTAAGTACATTTTGATACCATGCTTTTGTACTTTTACTCAAGTACATTTTTAATTCCGGTCTTTTACTTGTAACAGAGTATTTCTACATTGCAGTATTGATACTTTTACTTCAGTAAAAAAATATATATACTTTTTCCACCTCCTGTGAACTGACATGTATGACTTGCATTCTGCAGACCAGGTTTCCTCCCGGACCCCAACGATGGCAGCCTGTACGTCCTGGGTGGCAAACACAAGGAAGGCTTAATGGTGAGATCAGTGGTTATTAACGCTTCATTTATCCTCCATCACGCAAGGGTGGGGGCTTACCAAATATAACGAATCTACAAGGTAACAAACAACAACACATGCTAGCTTGTAAATCTGTTATTTTCGGCAAGCTAACACTAGTTGTTCTCAAACTTTTTCATGTCAGGGACCCCCAAATTGGCACTTATTAGCCCGGGGACCCCATTTGAAAATGCATGTCAGGGACCCCCAGAAGAGAGGATTTCTACGGCCATAGCAGTGATTCTCAACCATTTAAATTTCAAGTACCCCCAGTTTGACATGCATTAAACTACGAACCCCCATTCAATGGCATTTCTATCTCTGGGACCCCAATTTATACTGTAAAATCAATGTTCATTTAACTCTGAAATGGACCCTAACGGGGTCACAACGCCTCGCGTTGTGAGCTTGTAGATCGGCTATTTTTGGCAAAGAAGTATAGGTGTAGAGATAAAAAAGAGCAGACCACGTAAACCAAAAAAGTTGAATCTGAAACACAATTTTATACAATATGGGGGTCCCTGCTTCATCTCTCTCTCAGCTAGGGGGTCCTTGGTCTGAAAACGTTGAAGACCCCTGGTCTACAACTTCTTTATCACAAAACCTTCTGGATTCTGCATTCTGGATACAAAATGATCCAACCAACCAAATATATAATATACATGAAATACATGTAGGGCTGTCACGATTATGACATTTTACTTGACGATTAATTGTCATACAAATAATTGCGATTAGCGATTTAATTGTGTTTTGGGCATTGAACACTGGAACATAGGCTTCATAATAAAAACGTACACAGGGCAGATATGACAAATAACGTAAATAAGCAAAGAAATGATTGACGTATTTAATAATTTGATACTTTCTGCAAATATTAAAAAGCAGAAATAGCTGATCTACAAACTTACAGTGCATCACGAAGTGACATCCCACTGAGCCATAGTCTATTAGGCTATTAGACCTCCGTCTAAAACGGGGTTATCATTGGTCTAACAGTGAAAGTTTTTTAGCGGTCTAGGCTTAGCCTAGACGTTGATTAGCAGTTTTTTAAGCGTCTGTATATAGACGTCTATATTATAGACATCATTTCAACGGCTATAATATAGACAGTCTATAAATAGATGCTTAAAAAACAGCTAATCAACGTCTAGGCTTAGCCTAGACCGCTAAAAAACGTTCACTGTTAGACCAATTATAACCCCGTTTTAGCCTAGCCCTTAGACGCATTTTAGACGTCTAATAGCCTGAAAAATGCTCAGTGGGATGTTGTAAGGGACCAGTCGAAATTTACAGAAGGGGGGGTATGGAGGAAATATATGTGCCCTAATTTAAAATGCCATGACCCTCCCTCTGAATGGGAAAAAAAATCAATGACCCTCCCCAAGTGATTAAAAAAAAACGAATGACCCTCCCCTAAAAATATCAATGACATTTACCTCAGTAAAATTATGTCTATTATACATTCATCTTATTCCTAACCTTAACTTCGAGTAAATAAATTGACCGTAAGAAGTAACGTTGCTTCGCGGAAAATTATTAACTGTAGTGGGATTCGATCCCGCAGACTATGGAACGCACGGATTCAGAGTCCGACGATTTACACATAAGCTACCCGTGCTGATGGAAGGACCAAGTTGTCAGAAAGAGTTGAATTTAGCACCGCCCGTCTGGCCATGGAAGTGACTACGTTCTTCAAAGTAGCGCTGCTTGAGACGCATCATCAGGGGTGCAATGCTCACTAGATGGCCTATTTGACCAGGAGCACGCGCAGGCACACGCATAGATTTAAAACTACTTTAAATTCACACTTCAACAAAGTTTACAAAGGCTACCGACTCACGCCAGGTACATTAACATAGGAATTAGCCTGTGCATATCAAGTGTCCATTGTGTGACCTATATAGGTGTTAAGCGACGTGCGCGTCACATCATTAAAATACAGTGCAAGCACTTCCCAAATGAGCATAGCAACACTGCGCATCATCAATAGAGAACACTTGCTGTATTAAAAACAAATATGAAAGGCAAGCGCGGTATAATGAGAGGCAGGTGCCTGGAGTGCACAATCTGCACATGTGATGTGTACAGAGACGTGCAGAGAGATTTGGAGAGGCAGGGGCTGGAATTTCAAAAGGGCACCTACAGTATTGCTGGCGCCGAAATGTCAGCTTCAAAGCCCGTACTTCTCCAAACATGTACAAATGCTAAATATAAGGTGCTTACCCGCTTTCCCCAAATGTTAACTCGGTGTCCGTTGTGTTTGTGTAATGTATAAGTCCATATTTTCCCATGAAGAAGTGTTTTATTCCCGTTTGTTGCCGAACGCCATTTCCCCCCTCGTTTACTTTCTGTTTACATTGAGTGTAATTCTGGATTTCACCAGATGCGCCCCGTCACCAGTACCACCGCCCATTGGGAACCTCCGACAGAATTGGCCACAGGCGGGATCAAAACACTTATTTATTGAAAGATATGGACTAATACATTGCACAAACACGCCTTACACCGAGTTAACATTTGGGGCAAGCGGGTATTGCACCTTATATTTAGCATTTGTACATGTTTGGAGAAGTACGGTCTTTGAAGCTGACATTTCACAGCAATCTGGGGGGTGGTAGGTAGATAAGACTCGTAGAGATACAACATGTTACTTAAAATCGATGAAATACATCTACGAGAGATTTTATCTAAGGCTATATTAGATAAAGAGCGAGAGAGAGAGAGAGGATATGAACAGTATAATTATTTTTCGTCCACAAATACCTACTGTAGGCTATCTGTCTCAAATTAAGACGGATCACTGATTGTCTGCGCTTCTCTGTGTGCGTCTGCTGCTCTTGTTGAATGGACAATGGACATGTGAGTGCGTGCGCCCGGCAGGGTTATAGGTTTCGGTTGGACACTTTGTTGCGCGCTGTATCGCGTACCGAAAATAGCCGATCTACAAGCTCACAAACTGCGTCGCGCTGGGACGTGTTGTGAGCTTGTAGATCGGCTATGATTATGTGCGTGACACAGCGCTCAATTAGTATACTCAAGCTTTACTGGAGATGCGCGTTTAGAGAGTTAGGGCAATGTTCTTAGCCTTGGAGGAGGGCATTGCGTTTTTTTCACCATTTATTTTTCACCATAATAAATGCTACATTCATGGTCTGGAGAGGGCACCTTTTGGGAAGTACCATTGGGGAGAAAACGGAGGGGTAGATGATGTTGTGTTGATCACAGTTCTCCTGAATTCAGAAAAACTGTAGTAAAAACAAATATATAAAAACCCGGACTATTTTATTAATTTAAAAATGCATGACCCTCCCTTGGACTCAAAGTAAAATTAGTTGACCCTCCCTCGGACTAAATTTAAAATGGCATGACCCTCCCCCATTTTCCTCCATACCCCCCCTTTCCTAAATTTCGACTCGTCCCTAAGCTTGTAGATCTGCTTTTTAATATTTGAAAATGCATGACTTATTTTTTTTTACATGGAAGCGATTATGGCGATTATGCTGAATAATCTCAAATAATTGCGATTATCTCAAATAATCGCGATTAGACGATTATGTAATAATTGTGACAAGCCTAAATACATGTAAGTTAATGTATATGTCTGCATGTATGCGTGCCTGCACACTTGCATGTGTGTGTGTCCTTGTGATTTATAACATTGCTGTGCATTTACAGAAACTGCCTTTTACCATCCCAGAGTTGGTCCAATCAGCTCCCTGCAAGAGCTCTGATGGCATACTGTATACTGGTGAGACGTGTGTGTGTGTGTGTGTGTGTGTGTGTGTGTGTGTGTGTGTGTGTGTGTGTGTGTGTGTGTGTGTGTGTGTGTGTGTGTGTGTGTGTGTGTGTTTATGCATGTGTGTGTGCGTGTATGTTTATGCATGTGTGTGTGCGTGTATGTCCTTGCATGTTTTCATATGTTGGCAGATTTCAGGTCATGGGGGGCAAAATGTGACTTCATGTGGGCGCACCCGTTTTGCGCGCACGTTCAGACACACGCATATACTCCCACAGCTGTCACTGCCTTTGTTTTTTCAGGCTGCTGTCTCATTCTCTGCTATAACTACAGTGTCTCTGTTTACAAATTTCATGAATGTGTATTACAGTCACACAGGCTACAAGACATTTGTGATGATGAGAGATGAAAAGACGATGCTATTTTAGTTTTAGGAGGCCCACCATCTTCTATTAATAAACCGTTTGAAATCGAGCAGAGAGATAAATGCAGAATACTGTTCCTGCTGTGTCTACAAAAGGTTTCACATGACAAATGTGTGTTTCTTATTCTTCATAATAAGAAAGGAAATCCAACACTCAGTACATCATAATGCATTTTGCTCACACATGTTTCACTTGCCTGTGAACGGCAGTTTAATTACATTTTTAGACGTCTTTGTGTCATCAGCACACTTTAGGTTTATTCATGTTCATTACAGAGAAAGCTTGCACAGAGATGATCTACTTTTGGTGAATAGAAGTTGCTGTTTTTTCCGCGCTGATTCAAGTTTGTTTAACTTTTGTGTTCTGCGTCCTACGACAGTTATCATGTTTTTCTCAGTGTGACGTCTCATTGTGTTGTATATCTTTGCAACAGCCTGCATGCATAAATGGCCGTATCTTTTGCTTTTTCTCAAAATCATCTGTCTGCTGGCTGTGGCCCCCAGACTGCCAGTTTGACATCCCTGGTCAGAGTATTTCACCTACTGTATATATCTTTATTAGCGATGCGTGTGTTTATGTTTGCAGGCAAGAAACAGGATGTGTGGTTTGTAGTGGATCCTGAAACAGGTGAGAAGCAGACCAGTTTAACCACATCCTCCTCTGAATCCATCTGCCCCAACACCCCTCTGCTCTACATCGGTCGCACAGGTAATGCACGCACGCACGCACGCACGCACGCACGCACGCACGCACGCACGCACACACGCACGCACGCACACACACACACGCGCACGCGCGGATGCACGGATGCACGGATGCACAAACACACACGCACAAACAACCATACGGCCTCTCATCACCAATTTCATAATCTCTCCGCTTGAATCTGTCAGGGGGGTTCGTCATAACGCGTACGCCATAGACGCCGGAGGGGGGTCCCGCGGTCCTTAATGTCCCCCCACTTTTCAGCTATCCACTTCTTTTTTTATAAATATATATTAAAAAAAAAGGAAAATCGTCTTTTTTTTTGCCTCCGCCCACCCCACCGTTCCCATTGTCAAGCGGCCCCAGCCAGACATGCTAATTGCCTCTAATAAACAAGTCGTGATCTCTGTGGCATGTGCTAAACATGTTCTGCAGGTTTTGGCTTTGCCGTCTGCCCTTATTTAAATGAAGGGTCGCTATGCTGTGTCCCTGGACTCCCTCGTCCTGTGTGCACTAACAGTCACTCACTGCATGCACTGAATACCAGTGGTGGAAAAAGTACTCACATTTTTTACTTAAACAAAAGTATCAATTCTGTGATGTAAAAATACTCTGTTACGTAAATACTCTGTTAAGTAAAAGTAAGGTATTCAAAATGTACTTGAGTAAAAGTAGAAAAGTATTGGTATCAAAATGTATTTAAAGTACCAAAAGTAAAAGTAATCATTATGCAGAGGGTCCCATTTCACAAGTTTTCAAATGTGTAAAATGTATAAAAATTCTTTGAAAATAGCAGATCTACAAGCTCACAACGCGTCGCAAATCTGCTATTTTCAAATTGCCAAAGTATATGTATAAGTGGTTTTGTAATAATAATCAAAATCTACGAAGTAACTATAGTAAATAAAGTTATCAAATAATTGTAGTGGAGTAAAAGTACAATATTTGTCTATGTAGTGTAAAAGTACTCTACATTTTTAGCGGCGCTAGCCGCTCTATACCTTTAGGTATAGAGCGGATATTAGCCCTCTATACCTGGCTTTTGCGTCAACGTTCTGATTGGTCAGGCTCGCCAAGGTTCTGATTGGTCAGGTCCGTCAACGTTCTGATTGGTCAGGCTCGCCAAGGTTCTGATTGGTCAGGTCCGTCAACGTTCTGATTGGTCAGGCTCGCCAAGGTTCTGATTGGTCAGGTCCGTCAACGTTCTGATTGGTCAGGCTCGCCAAGGTTCTGATTGGTCAGACCCGTCAACGCTCTGATTGGTCAGACCCGCCAACGCTCTATACCTTTAGGCTCTATACCTTTAGGTATAGAGCGGATCCTGCTCTATACCTGACTTTGTCCGTGTTCACCGTCAACGTTCTGATTGGTCAGACCCGTCAACGTTCTGATTGGTCAGACCCGCCAACGCTCTATACCTTTAGCTATAGAGCGGATCCTGCTCTATACGTGACTTTGTTCATGTTCACCGTCAACGTTCTGATTGGTCAGACCCGTCAACGTTCTGATTGGTCAGACCCGTCAACAAAGTGATTGGTCAAGCTTCACGTGACACATGGCTATAAACACATTATAAACACATATCGATGACAAAATGTATCAAAGGCGCCGCTACCTTCACACAGGGTGTGATTTTTTAATTCTACATTGCATTGATACTTTTACTTAAGTAAAACATTTGAGGATGGGACACACTGAAGGATGGGTAGAGTGCTGTTAATGTTGTTTTATGGTCATTTATGAATTAATTAAGCGCGTACATGCCCGCGACGCAGTGGGTGGGGGGGGGGGGGGGGGCGGGGGGGAGTCGTGACGTCGCCACTTGGCCACGCCCCGCTATGACGTCATCACTGTCCCCCCACTATTTAACCCCTTCCGGCGTGCCTGGCGTACGCACCTCCAAGTGGGCGTGCCTTCAGATCAGGAAGCAGGCCGCGCTTTACCCAATCAAATGTAGTGGGCGGGATTTACTGTCTGTGCTCTCGCTTCCCACTGAAAACAAACCGAAACTCATTTAACAATAGCGTCCTCGGAGCAGACAAAACCACGGAAAGATATTCACATTTTAACTTGCTCTTTCATCATAGAAACAAGTGGGCTTATAAGCAAAACGATCCATGTTCTCTGGGAGAAGTGGTGTTAGTGTTCCGTGTAGAATTATTGTTAGTGGGAATGAAAACATAAGTGCACCACCGGAAGTGGAGCGCTGAGGGTAGACCAAAAACCCCGGTTTCCTTGCGCACGGGTGCTATGTTGAGCTCCTCCCAGAGCCAAGTGAAAGAGTAAAAAACAGCAGAGGGCGCTGTTTTTCCTTTTTATTTGGCGATGGGTTCCCAGATTGCCAATTTCATAACATGGTGTTTCATATGATGCCATTCCGGTAGTAGAAGATGTTTGATATTCGTTGATATGATTTCTTATTCTGTATTATTGCTTTTCAGTCACTTCTTTGGTTATATTGCCCAAGTGGTCTTGATGTATCTATTAACTAGCTCAAGCATTTGCTTCCCTCCGTCTGGGTAACATGTTAATATGTTTAATTTTAGCTTTGGCAGTAGACAATGCCCTCCCTTCAGTAAACAGTTAAAAGATTAACTAGTTCCAAGAGTCTAATTGAGTCGTGATGCGTCAGCTATATGCTTGTAGTCGGTAGTCTAAAGTGGGCATTTTGAACCATTAGGAAGCAGCCACACAAGGGGTGGTAAAGTCCCCCACCGCCACCGAGGTTGTGGGTTCGAATCCACCGTGGTGCATCCGGCTTTGTCGGGCGTCTATACGAACACAATTGGCCCGTGTTCGGGGGAGGGAAGCCGGCCGGCCGGGCGGGGAGGGTGATATTTGTCACTACATGTATTCCTACGGGCTGGGGTGGCACCTGTCAGCAGGGAGTGTTGGGCGGGAAGAGTAGGACGAAGGCCTTACGTCCTCCTGGTGGGGGCTCCCCACTAGCAGGCGAGTCAGTAGGATACAATAGCAGTGACAGTTGGGAGGAATTAATTGGCATAACAACTAAATTGGGGAGAAAAATGGGGTAAAAAATGATTGGTGAAAAAGAAAGAAAAAAAGGAAGCAGCCACACTTAACACATAAGCTGCCATGGACGCAGATCTGCGTCCTATTAAATAAAACCGTGGGCTGCCAGAATATGTCACAACGCAGATCTGCGTCCTATTGTTTAATTTGGTTAATAGACGATCACGCTGTTTTATTTACATTCCGAGATCAGTTTTTTTTTCCACTCACCTCCGCTTCACCCGGAAGCAATTTCAGCGATTTCCGTTTCCGGTTTCCGGTTTTAGCTTGAAAAATGCGCTCTTTAGGCCAAAACACGTTTTTTCACACGGTATAAAAAACGAAAGGAGAGCTCTAGTTCTATTTTCTTTAGTCTGGATGACGAACAGTTATCGTCGTCGTGTATTCCAACGGTCTGAAGCCCGATCGGCGATCTGCGAAAACGTCACATCCGGTTATGGCGTATGGACTGTTTGAGCTTGTTTGGGGGGTGTCGAGCGAGTGAGCGAGTGATCAAGAGGTCTATGTGCTGCTCTCTGCTGTTCGATCTGTTGTATGTGTTTAAAACCGCAGCCAGACAAACTTAAATTAATTTAAATAACAAAATAACAAAACAAAAAAACACGCAAATCGCTGGCAAGGGAGTGAGTACATTATGAATAAACTCTGGCAGTCAATGTATTAATACGTTCTGATGTGATGTGATGTTTATGTATGTCTGTCTGTTTGTGTTCCAGAATACATGATCACCATGTTCGACACCAAAACACAGGAGCTGCGATGGAACGCCACATACAATGACTACTCTGCTCCCCCGTATGATGAGAAACAAGACTACAGTACGTGGAATAATTGGATAGTCTTTATGCCATGGACCCCACATAGCCATAGCCTCTGACTGCAGCCCCCTAGCCTGGGAAACCATCCCGGCTGATTGGCTCTTCAACCGTTTGGTTTCTACAAAACGCCCACCCAGCGCTTGGGGCCAGACCGGTCTGCAGAAGACACATGATAATGTGAATTCACGCGACCAGGATGGTTTACCAGACTAGCCACTATCCATTGTGGTCAACCTTGAAATATTTGTAATTTTTTTTAGAGTAAAAATAAGCTTATGAATTTAGTTTGAATTGAACGTAACCCATTAAGACCTGGAACTATGTCATTTTTAGATTTGAGCTAAAAAGCATTATTTTACACTTTGGGCTATTCAAAAATAGCAGATATACAAGCTCATAGCGCGCCGCGCTATTGTTAAAATGTTCCCAATCTCCTTTACAATTGTCCCCCCCTCCCTCCCTCCCCCTCCCTGTGAGCCACAGGTCCCACTTTGCACATGTGTGTGTTAACCTTTAACCTCTCCTACAGAGATGGCTCACCTGGTGTCCAGTGGTGACGGTCTGGTTGTGACGGTGGACAGAGAGACGGGTAGGGAAGTGTCCACAGTTTGTCTTTGTCTTGTTTTAGGTGTGTGAATGTATGGGTGCCAGCCAGGTGGCTCAGCAGCCAGTTGGTGCACGTACCATATACCCGGGTTCGAGGCCGACCCTACTAGAAAATCTTGCATATATAATCGTCTATCTTTGGTGCATGACACTAACTGCACGACTAAGTATATTTCTCAGGCTTCAGAGTTAGTGTTACAAATGGCAATAAAGGTGAAAAGGTTATTTATAAAATTGCCATCCTAAATGTTGATGTTGATGTCCTCAGTATAGTAATACAAATGTGTGTGTGTGCATTTAAAGTCATAAGTGATGGTCATGGTTGCGTGTGTGTGTGTGTGTGTGTGTGTGTGTGTGTGTGTGTGTGTGTGTGTGTGTATGTGAATGCTAATGTGTATTACTAACATGGCCTTCTTCCCCATACACTATACAGCATAATAACTGACATGGGCGTGTGTGCTTGCGTGTGTTTGTTGCGTGTGTGTTTGTTTTCCAGGTGATGTCCTGTGGAGTCAGAACTACGGCTCTCCTGTGGTTGGGGTCTACCTGTACACCGGGGACTCACTGAGACACGCCCCTCACCTGTCGCTGGCCATGGAGACCCTGCGCTTCCTCACCTTCGCCTCGGCCAATGAGCAGGCAGACGCACACTCCACCCTCAAATGGAGCTACCAGTTTGTGAAGGAGCAGGCCAGCGCACAAGCCCAACTTGTGTAAGAGGAGAATTGTTCACACACGCACACAGACGCATTCACACGCACGCAGGCACGCAGGCACGCAGGCACGCACCAGTGTTGATTTTGACAGTAATTTTTGATTTAGTTTTAGTCATAGGCTTTTGAATAAAATTCCATTTGTCATCTGAAATGTTTTAGTTTTTGTCTAGTTTTAGTCGACTAAATATCATAAGATTATAGTCGACTAGTTTTAGTCAATGAAATCAACACTGACGCACGCACACCACACGCACACACTGGTAATCACACACATACACACACACACACACACACACACACACACACACACACACACACACACACACACGTATACACACTCTGGTGATGATGCCGGTGATGGTCTTTGATTGATTACAGTGATACTAATCTCGTTTGCTCTATAGTCCCACTCTTTACGTTGGCAAACTGGACTCCCATCTGTATGCCTCTACCTCACTGGTCCACCACGGTGTGTCACTGGTGGTGAGTACAAAGACCACGTGTTGCTTTTTAATCTATGAGTCAGCTCACATAACTATAATAGAGCACCGAAGTCTGATGTAATTTACGCATCCTACCGGGGTCACGTTTCTTTTCTCCCCGTTCTGAATTCCCATAGACATAGATTTAATATTGCGTCAAATAAGAACTGTGTTTCAAAAATAAACAAATGAGCAAAGCGGTTTGACTCTTATGGATGTGAAGCATTAACTGACGCCGAGAAAACGCTAATGTTACCGCCGCCGAATTATTGAAACTTTCGCCAGAAACAGACTGTATCAAATATCAGTGACTGACTATCGTAAACGATACAGAGCCACCTCCCTGACGATAGCGCCGGGATAATTTGTTAATTTTTGGACCACAATTCTTATACTAGACGATTCTAAGATAACCCAATGTTATTCTCCATAGAGAAATTACTTCTGTGACCCAGGGGATGAACGAGTGACGTCAGGACTTCGGTACCGCTCTATATAGACATGATAACAGGGTATCCATTCTGCACACAATAGGCTGTATGCACAGCAGCCGTATTGGAAAGAAATTGGGCCTCTTCTTACTTCCTTCACAGGTGTTATCAATACTAATTAAGGCTCTGTTCCATTCTGGTCAAACAGTCAGGGTGCCGATATTGTGCATGTTGGCTCACTGGAAACACTCTGCTACACCAGTGGGTCTCAAAGTGTGGTCCAGGGACCCTCATTGCCTCTTACGCGTGTGGAACTCTGAGGGTGCACAAATGGAACCAAATGGACCCATAAGGGTCCATTTGGTTCCATTTGTACACTCTTCAGAGTTATGGGGGTCCTTGAAGTTTGAGAACCACTGTGCTACACACAATGGAACAGAGCCTTCATTAGTATCATGGTAACACCTGTGAAGGAAGTAAGGAAGAGGCCCAATCTTGTTTCAATATGGGTGCTGTGCATAGAGCCTATTCACTGCCTTACCTAGAAATATCAAAGCCAGGTTTCTAACACACAAGGTCAATTATACATATATAAAAGTGTTGAGTTACACCATGATAATAGATGGCTTCAAAATGTGGACCGGTGTATGTTACTGGTTGGTTGTCTCTCCCCATGCAGCCTCGGGGGCTGACGCTGGCGCGCATCGAAGGTCCGATGACAGCGGGAGTCACAGTCCGAGAGAGAGGAGAGTGTGAGATCACGCCCTCCACTGATGTACGCTACCCTCCAGGCAGCACAAACAGCCTGCAGAACCACTGGCTGCTCATTGGTACACACACACACGCACGCACGCACGCACGCACGCACGCACGCACGCACGCACGCACGCACGCACGCACGCACGCACGCACGCACGCACGCACGCACGCACGCACGCACACACACACACACACACACACACACACACACACACACACACACACACACACACACACACACACACACACACACACACACACACACACACACACACACACACCCTGACAAACCCAAACTCTAGGGATTCAAGGCTATTGGTTGGGATCAATTCCCCTGGAAGTTGCATTGACTGTGTCTCAATAGTTTGGTAATGAAAACCTCATGACACAAAGGGCTGAGTAAATGAACCCCCGTGTAGAGAAGAAGGTAAGGGGCTTCATTAACAGGTGTAATCCAAAACACCGGCAAGTAAACTGGCAAAAAGGTCAAGGTCACAGGCGAAGGTTCAGACTCCAAAAATCGAACAGAGGTCCACAAGAGGTAACAAGAGAGAGGACGCCCAGACAGAGTGGTAACAAAAAGACGAACGTTTTATTCTCACTCGCGAGAATGTTAAGCCCAATTGCAGATTGGCGACTGGAGTCGCCAATCTGCGTGTTGATTCTGACAATCGGCACTAATAATACTCCAGTGTCTAGTGTGAAGTTCTGTGAACCTACAGTTACAGCGCCATCAAATGGCATAGAACACCAGGGTGCTCTGAGAGGGCAGTTTTGGTTAATACTCCAGAAAGCTAACACAGTCAAGAGTGGTGCAAATAAAACTACACAGGACCTGTGGCAGAGCTGGAGACACCTTACTTTGAAAAAGCAAGTTGTCCAATTTCAATTAAAACACACATCTTAAAGCCCATATGGACTTACAGGACACTTTTACATTTCATTTGACATGAACAATGAACCGTCATGAATGATAATCCACAAACAATGATCAAACGAATAACAAACTAAGACACTAAAGCTTCATACTGTACATGGCAGATTACATAAATACAACTTAAAATACAGCATTGGGCCTGTTACCTCACACCTTAACAGGAGACCGGACATGAACCTCATAATTAAACAACCACTCCAACTTCTGGCCATCATCTTACTATAACTATGGATGTAAACTATAATCTATAAATGTATGTCATTGTTTGTGTGTGTAACAGGCCATCATGAGCTGCCTCCGCTAGCCCACACCACCATGCTGAGGGAGTTCCCGGCTAACCTCCAGCGATCTGGTGAAGCCGTCATCCCTCCTCGAACCCCTGCTTCCCCCGTCACCCCCGCTGCCCGCTACGACCAGCACCATGTGAGTAACACTCCTTGAAATATATAATCTCTTATGACATGTAAAGAGACAAGATGTGTACGCCTGAAGTATCGCCAAATCACACAAGTTGAAAAATGTTCCAATTCAGCCAAAAATAGCGCTTCCGGTGTAAATGCCACAGACAACATTTCCTGTGATTCAAGCGACGTGATTATTTTCATTGCATCTGATGTGAATGCACCTTATGATTATATTAGAACGTTTTCTGATGATGCGGCCATCATGGGTCTTATGCAGTGGTGGAAAAAGTACAAAAACATTTTACTTAAGTAAAAGTATCAATACTGCAATATAAAAATACAACAAGTTATAGGCCTGTGTTCAAAATGTTACTTGAGTAAAAGTACAAAAGCATTGGCATCGAGATATACTTAAAGTACCAAAAAGTAAAAGTACAAAAATGTTTGAAAATGGCAGATCTACATGCTCACAACTGAGCTTGTAGATCGGCTATTTTCAAATAGCCTAGGTATAAGACAGGGCTAAAGTGGTTAATGTATGTTTTATAATATAATAATTTATATCTGCAAAGTAACTAGTTATTTAAGTTTTCAAATAATTGTAGTGGAGTAAAAGTGCAATATTTGCCTCTGAGATGTAGTGGAGTAGATGTAAAAGTATTGGAAAATAACATTGGAAATACTCCAGTAAAGTACCTCAAAATTGTACTTAAGTACAGTACTCGAGTAAATGTACTTAGTTACTTTACACCACTGCAAATCACACAAGTTGAAAAATGTTCCACTTCAGCAAAAATAACCTTTCCGGTGTTAATGCCACATTGTGACACATTGTAACAGACACGTTTCCTGTGATTCAAGCGACGTGATCATTTGTATTGCATCTGATGTGAATGCACCTTATGATTATATTAGAACGTTTTCTGATGATGCAGCCATCATGGGTCTCATGTCTGACTCATGTATACAGAGATCCAGAACTGTGTCCAGTGGTGTGACACTTCCTCATCCTCAGTGTCAAGACAACAGGAGGAGAGAGAGGAGATGGTATTCAACCCTAAATGCATTGGAGACCACACCACACACCTGTGATTATCCATGACCAGAACTTAACCCATTAAGACCTGGAACTGTGTAATTTTTAGATTTGAGCTAAAAAGCATTATTTTACACTTTGGGCTATTCAAAAATAGCAGATATACAAGCTCATAGCGCGGCACCGAGTGCCGCGCTATGAGCTTGTATATCTGCTATTTTTGAAACATCAGGAAAATGTGTGCAAATCTTTGAATATATATATTTTTAAAGCGAACATTTTTAACTCAAATCTTTGCTTCTGGGGGTCCCTGGAACAAAATATTTTGATGGGGTTCCGCGGCCAAATACATATCATTTTGGGGGTCCTTGACATGAAAAAGATTGAGCACCACTGATATAGAAACACAGGTTTTTCAGATAACTGTTGAGATTTAGGAGACATGTAGAATCGGCTTCAGGTCTCAATGGGTTAAACTCTAAATGCATTGGAGACCACACACCAGTGGTTATCCATGACCGGAACATGGATCCAGGATGAATCTAACAGATACCTGGACGCACTGACAACAACCTGACAAGGCTTGTTCAGATGTCTGCCACAAGGTCCAGCAGCGGCTACACTTTCTTCAGGGACTTGTCAATCATAAAGTGTTTCTCCCCTTCTAGCATGCTGTGGTTGAGAACATCCTGAGGTTGAGAGTCTGGTTTAGCAATCTAGGTGTACAGCTGAAAGCCAAGATTACCGGCTAACACAATAGAGCCATGAAAATCATGGGAGGCATCCCACATGCCAGGTTGTCTGTGATGAAATTATCATCACACAGAACCAGACCCACACTCACATTGATAAGGGAATTGGTAGGGCACTTAATAACTTCACACATTGGCAGATATTGAATTAATATATTTTAAAAGTTTAAAAACATGTTTTCAGCCCATGTAAAAGAAAAGAAGAAAAGTTTTTCTAGGACTTTAGAAAGAACAGAGCGATTGGTACATACTGTAGTTGCTGAGCATGGACGAGTGGAAGCTGCAGGCAGCCTATTGATTATGTAGTTGTAGAGTAGTGCTATGTGGGATACATGTAAGTTAGAGGCGTTTATGATGAGATAACATTGTGATATCTCCTTCGGTTTCGGTAGGAATAATTTCTAATCTCATTTTTCTGAGAAAAAGACTACAGTTTTTAACTTTGTGTTCGACATCAGCAGTTTTGTAGTTCTGAGAATAATTCTGGGATTGTGGGACTTTAACTGATAAAGGATGAGAAATAATGATGTGAAGCTGTCTTTAGAGGGATATCGTCATGAATTCTCTAAACTGTAAATGAAACACATTTTGCTTTCCCATTTTCGTGTGCTCTTCCATTTGCATTCATTTCTTTTTATGGGTGTGCGTGCTCGATTAACCACGGAGCAAATCTTACTTTGGTTTATTGTTGTGAGTCTAAGGGGACACACTCTGTCCAGAGAGAGGTGGCAGGAATGATGAATGTTTTTCACTATTCCAAGGAGTATAAGACATGGGAGGATCGAAATAGAACTGACTAAAAACATTTGGTTCTTGAATTTATGGAGCAGGATTTATAACAGCCAGATGGAGTTAAGTCATCAAGGACATAAATATCATAAACAAGACCAATTATGGTCAGAGAGAGGGAACTGTTCTCTCTGTCTAAGTGAGACGCATGGTGAGTATAAGATACATTATAAGATGTATGGCCTGTGTTGTGCAGGATCAGAAACATATCGAAAAGAAGAAGACATGAAAATAACCAATATATGCTACCTTTTTCATGGCAGCCACATTGACATGAAAGTGTAGTAGGGTAAACACTGGTGTTACCAATACCAATGATACTAATACTAAACTAGTTCTGTTCAATTTAGTTTAGAAATTTAGTTTAGCAGAGCCTAGTTTCCAGTGAGCCAACATGCACACTATTATAACTGCACCCTGACTCTGTTTGACCTGAATGGAATGCAACCTGAATTAGCATCATTGGTAACACCCTACTATTTTCATTTCTCTATTTCTGTGAAAAAGTTATATTAAATCTAGCCATTTCTGACTCAAAATGTGCTCTATACAAAAATATGAGTGTTGAAATCCCCACGGATGATGTCAAATTGAACTGTGATTGATGTTAATTGTTATCAGGACAATTAAACATCATACATCATGCACTCCACCCCCCTGAGATGACAGAATGTCCCAGTATTACGATTGTCAGCATTAAGCTGTTGTCCAAATGACGTGGCCCATGGGCATACAGTAGATTTATGCCCCATCTCCAGCTGCCACTAGTCATCTCCACTTACAGAATGTCCCATTATATTGTACCTTCTACCCAAACAAACTCTGAAAGCTGACTCTGTAAAGTTTCTATTTTTTTTTTTTTTTTTCTACTCTTAATTTTCTTCTTAACTCTCCTAACTTCTCTTCCTGTTCTTTACCTAGTTCCAGACGGTCGCTGGTAGCCATGGCGATGATGATGATGATGATGCTGATGGAGGCGGTGTGGCTGGAAGGACCCAAGGTCAGGGCCGGAGGAGGAGGTCCAATGTGCTGCCTGTCTCTCTGTCTCAGGACCCTCTGACCGTGGCTGTTCTAACACTGCTGCTAGGAGGATGGCTGGCCTTTGCCCTCACTTACCCCTCTGTGAGTCTCTCTGTGTGTGTGTGTGTGTGTGTGTGTGTGTGTGTGTGTGTGTGTGTGTGTGTGTGTGTGTGTGTGTGTGTGTGTGTGTGTGTGTGTGTGTGTGCGTGCCATTATTAATGTCAAACTCAGTAGGATTTGCTGTTTGGCGACACCATGTGGTGACTGGTAGTCACATCAAGTACATTTTAATAATACAAATCCCAGTGTTTCATCCCCGTTAACAACCGGCCAGTGATGTAAAGTAACAAAGTATATTTACTCAAGTACTGTACTTAAGTATAGTTTTTAGGTCATCTTTACTTTACTGGGGTATTTCCAATTTTCAGTACTTTTACTTCTACTCCACTACATCTCAGTGGCAAATATTGTACTTTTACTCCACTACAATTATTTGAAAACTTTAGTTACTAGTTACTTTGTAGATTTAGATTATTATTACAAAACATTCATTAACCACTTCAACCCTATATACATTTCGACTATTTGAAAATAGCCGATCTACAAGCTCACGATGCGTTGCGGTGTGACGCATTGTGAGCTTGTAGATCTGCTATTTTTAAAATATGTATACATTTTACACATTTGAAAACTTGTGAAACAGGATATTCTGCATAATGAGTACTTTTACTTTTGAACTTTAAGTATATTTTGATACCAATACTTTTGTACTTTTACTCAAGTAAATTTTGATTACCGGACTTTTACTTGTACTTAAGTATTTCTACATTATAGTATTGATACTTTTACTTGAGTAAAACATTTTTGTACTTTTTCCACCACTGCAAACGGTTAACAAGCTAGTAGTATTCATTGTGTGTTTGCGCATGCGTGTGTGTGTGTGTGTGTGTGTGTGTGTGTGTGTGTGTGTGTGTGTGTGTGTGTGTGTGTGTGTGTGTGTGTGTGTGTGTGTGTGTGTGTGTGTGTGTGTGCGTGTGCGTGTGTGTGGTTGGACAGCGTGCAGCCCAACAGCAGAAAGCCCAAAGGCAGCTGGAGGAAGCGTTGGAGTCTCGTCTCCAGCGCATGCAGTCTCCCACGCAGGCCGTGACCTCTCCATCCTCTGACACGGTCCTTTCAACAGACACACAGCTCTCGTCAGACACAAACGTCTCCAGTGGTGA
>NC_139939.1:53007065-53099565 GCF_963454915.1 Gymnoscopelus microlampas | reverse complement strand
TCTCTGGGTTCCGAGATTGGCTAAAAGCTGACACGGTAGGCAAAAGTACAATATAAATGTTCAGATGTGGCTCTCGGGACATGTTAGAGTGGAGCATGAGCTGGCGTGTTTACTAACCTGTGTGTTTGTGTGTGTGTGTGTGTGTGTGTGTGTGTGTGTGTGTGTGTGTGTTTCTCCCTCTCTCTGCGTGTATGCGCGTACGCATGTTTGCATGCGTGTGTTTGTAGGATGTAAGTGACCGTATAGAGAAGGAGCCAGTTGACAGTCCCATTGTGGTCAGACTGGAGACGGCAGGAAGAGCCGTGGTCCGAACCAACTGGAGGATGCACATCTCTGTGCCTCTACAAACAGGTACACACACACGCGCACACACACGCGCACACACACACACACACACACACACACACACACACACACACACACACACACACACACACACACACACACACACACACACACACACACACACACACACATGGGTTACAAAGTGCTTTACAAAGAAAACAGCAAAAGAAAAAGTACACAAAACAAAAACAATGTAAAGATTAAAAACAATGCAGAAAACAAAGCAGAGATGCACATGAACTAGACTAGGGCTGGGCATTAAAAGCTAATCTATAGAAGTGGGTTTTAAGGAGGGATTTAAACCGGGGGACAGACTCTGGGAGCCTGATCTCTAGGGGCAGGGCATTCCAAAGGGTAAGGGCTCTGAAAGCGAAGGCCATGCGACCGTTTGCATTTAACAGACCCTTTGGAATGTCCAGGAGTGCTTGGTTAGAGGATCTCAGACTACGTGTAGGCACATAAGGGGGGAGTAGGTCCAAGTTATAGGGTGGGGCAAGACCTAGCCTGGCCTTATGAGTAGTGAGTAAGATTTTGTAATTAATTCTAAATTCAACTGGGAGCCAATGGAGGGATGCTAGAATGGGTGTGATATGATCACATTTTTTAACGTAGTACTACGGTCCGTTAAATCCAACTGTGAAGCGCCGAAACCGTAGTCCTACGGTGCGGGTGTTTTTTCCTTTTTTTCAAAAAAAAAAAAAAAAAAATCGAATTTTTTTTTCGGGGACCATTTTCAGTGTAACACCACCGGAATTTACCCGGAAGTAATTGTTTCCCGTCGGCCTCCATTCTAAGGCGCACACTAAAACTCCATTTTCACTCTTGTAGTTTTTTCTCCTCGCATTTCCCATGTTAACATAAGCGGTCAGAACTCATACATCGCGGCTCCGTTTGACTCGCGGTCTGGACTAAAAGACGAAGCAACATGTGGAGCTTGTTTACAAACATTCCATCGCGGATTCTAAAGGATTTTAACGAGGGCTATGGCGACTTGAAAAAAACAAAAAACAACAATAAAAGCTTGGCAGTGGTGAGTACATTATGAGATTAGCCCTTGGCGGTGGATGTGTTAAGAGACGGGGCCGCAGCATTTTGGACCAGCTGAAGGCTCTGGATGGATTTTAACCAATAGATCCTCTCATTGTTATGATTCATGCGTTGTGTTTTCATTCAAACTCATTATGTGAATCCAATTGTCTGTGTTGTAGATTTGAGACGCTTTAGGACATACAAAGGGAACTCTGTCAGAGACCTGCTGAGAGCCATGAGGAATAAGGTCAGTATGTGTGGCTTAACATATAATATCATCTCTGTCGAGGAGAAACCTAATATGTCCAAAAGCGTTTCGAGCTTGCGGATCTGCTACTTTTGATGCTTCTGTGTGACACTGTAGTATGATCAAGTAGTAAATAAACACAAAAAGTTCAAATAATATTCCATATTATGGAGATAAGAGGTTTTTGCCCGACAGCAACGATATGTGCTTTTGTTCTTCCTGTGTGTTCATGCACGGCCTTGCTTCTTTAAAACGTTGTATGTGTTGTACGTTGTAGAAACATCACTACCACGAGTTGCCGGCGGAGGTCCAGGAGACCCTTGGAGAAGTACCGGAGGGTTTCGTCAACTACTTCACCTCTCGCTTCCCCCGTCTGCTGCTGCACACACACGCTGCCCTGCACATCTGTGCGCACGAGAGACTGTTCCACCCATACTATCTGCCCCCCTCCGCTAAATAGTCAATCTGCACACAATCAAAACACACACACACACACACACACACACACACACACACACACACACACACACACACACACACACACACACACACACGCACATGTACAAAAACCTACCCTGGCCGAGAGATTAATTATTCTTCTCAGCAGGAGAAAAACAATGCACTGATCTGTCATTGCTTTTCTTAATTTCCATTTCATTCCTTTACAACACTCCTATTTTGTGAAGAGATAAAGAATGGCTGCTGTCATACAGGTTTGGGTTGGGAATTTAAAACTTGTTACAGTAAATATCTATTATAACTTGTTGTGAGCAGATGAGACAAGACTACATATCTCGGAAGTACAATGCTTATACTAAGGGTTGTTTACCCTTCTATTGTTCTGCCTTCTATAATTTAAAGGACCATACCGGGGGTCTGGCATGTTTAGCCATTAACTCTCGGTGAACTTGACATGACTGCCGACCGTTTTCCAAATTATGATATACAGTGGGAATTCTGATGTCAGAGGAAGCCACTGGATTCAGTACAGTATGAAAATCAACTTGAAGAGACATGAAACGTTCTTGGGATAGATAAGCCAACATAGTGAACTTTATTGCACAGTAACTGTTTTGCCGTGTTTTATCAATTTGATTGATTGTTTTTTTTTAACCCATTAAGACCTGGAACGCATTTGTATAATTTTAGATTTCTTTGGCTATTCAAAAATAGCAGATATACAAGCTCCGCTAAATAGTCAATCTGCACACAATCACAACACACACACACTCACACACACACACACACACACACACACACACACACCATACATTGGCGATCCAGCCTTCAGCACACAATATGTACAAAAGCTTGTAGATCTGCTATTTTTGAAAAATCTTGAAAAAATATTTTTCTGATTTTTTTCAAAAAACTGTTAGGATTTAGAAAACATTTTTAAGAATTGCCACAGGTCTTTATGGGTCAGAGTCGAGCTGAAAATAGTCTGTGGAGAAAGGACTGATTTAAGAACAAAATTCAAACATCCATGCAATGCTTAGCCAACATTGATTCAGGTAAGTTTAATGATCTTTTAATGACTTTGGAGAAACTGTAAACAGTCGCGAAAACTAGAAATACATTATCAGAAAGATTGATCTAACTTTATGTACAATATGTATCCGAACCTGTGAATAGACGACAACCGGTATGGTCCAATATAAAGGCCAAGTGTCTCCAGTAGAGTCCGCCAAAGACTGCTCAGTACAATATTCAATATCACGGTTAATGCAACTAATCTGAGATTATTCTTATCTGCATGTGTGTGTATGTGTGTGTGTTACTTTGATAGCTCCAGAGGGGACAGTGTGTTACTGCAGGTAGTTGATTACACTGACTGAACAATGTTTAGTTTTTTAGTTTTTGTTTTGTTTTGCAAACAAAAACTCAACACATTTACACCTTTTTTATTTATGGGGTGTTTTTATGAAAATGTATTTCTTGAATGCGTCATAGCTTATTGCCAACAGTGTTGCACTGTGAAGATCAGATTTCTATTTTTCCAAGTTTACTGGCAATAGTTTAAAAGTGCCAACCACTTGTATTTTTTGTACAGACGGCTCACCTACCCCCCATTTTAACTGAAATGTCATAGCTAAATGTTTCATAACGGCGCCACTCCAGAATGTAGGCATTTCCAGGTCCTGTAAGCCTATATATTAGACCTAATGAAATGCTAATGAATGTTTTATGAATGCGCTCTTGACTAGCAGTCTTACTACTGTTGCTCTGGTTACTGGATGAATGTTTATGCATTGTGCTGCTCTAGAATGAAGGGGGAAAAAAACTTTTATACTTTTTTTGTTTGAGTGAATAAAATATTGCTTTGAGTCCTCTAAAGCTTGATGGGAATTCAGTCTTGTTATTATAAACAATGGGACCATATGTCCATTGCCGCATTGACAATGCATTGGGCGCTTAAAGTTAAATATCTCCAAAACTACAAATGATTTCAAAGAAAAAATCTCAAGCATGCATGTCCACAGTAAGGTGGAATTTTTGAATTGTGAATAGAGTTTCTAGGTGAAAGTGTTTTTTTTTATGTCCCAAAATCGTCCATCGACCTCCATTATAAATCTCTGAACTTTTAAAGGAGTACAATTCTAAAACTATTAAACATTTCAAAGATTCCTTTTCAGGCAAACGTGCCCACAGTGAGATGAACATCTTAAAGTATGAATGGGGTTCCTGGCAGTACAGATGTGCCACTTCAAAACTTCACACGTTACTGTTCTTTCCCTGAAAGTGCCCTGAAAATGCAAATGCATTTTTTTCCTCCCTGTTCTGCCCTTAAAAATGCACTGTTTTGCCCCTGAAAAGAAGTTGTCACTACACACCCCCGTTTTTCCCTTCAACAGACATCCATATACATGAGAACAAAAGAATGTGTGTTGAAGAAGGTGTCAGACTCATTATGAGGCGAAAGGTGATTTGAAGAGGTCCTTGACCAGTTGCTCAAATTAATTAGCATCATAAAAGCAGTGATCATCAAAATAATTCAGCATTTTAAATGCCCTTCTTTGTCCCTCTTATTGCCCTGGGAATCCCCTGAAAATGTACTGTCTTGCCGATGGCAGGACATTTGAAGTTTTGAAATGGCACATCTGTAAGTGAGTAGGATTAGTAGCCTGTACTCGTTTCCCTTTGCCGCATCCACAATGTATGGGGCGCTTAAAGTTAAATATCTCCCAAACTACAAATGATTTCAAAGACAAAATCTCAAGCATACATGTCCAGAGTAAGGTGGATTTTTTTAACTGTGAATGGAGTTTCTAGGTGAAAGTGTTTTTTTGAGGTCCCAAATTCTTCCATCGACCTCCATTATAAATCTCTGAGCTTTTAAATGAGTACAATTCTAAAACTATTAAACATTTCAAATATTCCTTTTCAGGCAAACATGTCCACAGTAAGATGAACATTTTAAAGTATGAATGGGGTTCCTGGCAGTAAGTGAGTAGGATTAGTAGCCTGTACTCGTTTCCCTTTGCCGCATCCACAATGCATGGGGCGCTTAAAGTTAAATATCTCCCAAACTACAAATGATTTCAAAGAAAAAATCTCAAGCATGCATGTCCAGAGTAAGGTGGATTCTTTGAACTGTGAATGGAGTTTCTAGGTGAAAGTGATTTTTTGTGTTTTTTTGATGTCCCAAATTCTTCCATCGAAATCCATTATAAATCTCTGAACTTTTAAAGGAGTACAATTCTAAATATATTAAACATTTCAAAGATTCCTTTTCAGGCAAAAATGTCCACAGTAAGATGAACATTTTAAAGTATGAATGGGGTTCCTGGCAGTAAGTAAGTACTGTAGTACTTTGTAGTGGAGTATTTTTTTTTTCACCATTGTGTCACTACCGAAACGTTTTTGTCTCACTACCGAAACGAAAGTTAAATCCGAAAAAAATCACTAAGTGTGAGGCCAAAATCGTCCCCCCAAAAACCTATTAGGAGTACGTTTCAGGCAATTTAGAGTTGATTGGTAGTACTTTGTAGTGGAGTAATTTTTTTTCCACCATTGTGTCACTACCGAAACATTTTTGTGTCACTACCGAAACGAAAGTTAAATATGAAAAAATCACTAAGTGTGGAGGCCAAAATCGTCCCCCCAAAAACCTGTTAGGAGTACGTTTCAGGCAATTTAGAGTTGATTGGTAGTACTTTGTAGTGGAGTAATATTTTTTTTCACCATCGTGTCACTACCGAAACGTTTTTGTGTCACTACCAAAACGAAAGTTAAATCCGAAAAAATCACTAAGTCTAGAGGCCAAAATCGTCCCCCCAAAACTTTGTAGTTGAGTAATTTTTTTTCTCACCATTGTGTCACTACCGAAATGTTTTTGTGTCACTACCGAAACGAAAGTTAAATCCGAAAAAATCACTAAGTGTGGAAGCCAAAATCGTCTCCCCAAAAACCCGTTAGGAGTACGTTTCAGGCAATTTAGAGTTGATTGGTAGTACTTTGTATTGGAGTATTTGTTCTTTTTCACCATTGTGTCACTACCGAAACGTTTTTGCGTCACTACCGAAACGAAAGTTAAATCCGAAAAAATCACTAAGTGTGCAGGCCAAAATCGTCCCCCCAAAAACCTGTTAGGAGTACGTTTCAGGCAATTTAGAGTTGATTGGTAGTACTTTGTAGTGGAGTCATTTTCTTTTTCATCGTTGTGTCACTACCGAAACGTTTTTTTGTCACTACCGAAACGAAAGTTAAATCCGAAAAAATCACTAAGTTTGGAGGCCAAAATCGTCCACCCAAATACCTGTTAGGAGTACGTTTCAGGCAATTTAAAGTTGATTGGTAGTGACTTTTTTTTTGGTCCCTAACATTCATCGAGCTCTGGACTTAGTAATTTTTTTTCCGTTTCGGTAGTGACACAATGGTGTCACTACCGAAACGGGAAAAAAAAGGTTCCCCCAAAATCCTGTTAGGAGTACGTTTCAGGCAATTTCAAGTGGATTGGTAGTGACTTTTTTTGTGAAATGTTTTTTTCCGTTTCGGTAGTGACGAAAAAAAAATTTGGTGACAAAAAAATTGGTGACGAAAAAAAAATTGGTAGTGACGAAAAAAAAATTGTTCCCCCAAAAACCTGTTAGGAGTACGTTTCAGGCAATTTCAAGTGGATTGGTAGTGACTTTTTTTGTGATTTTTTTTTTCCCGTTTCAGTAGTGATGAAAAAAAGAATTGGTGACGAAAAAATTGGTGACGAAAAAAAAATTGGTAGTGACGAAAAAAAAATTGTTCCCCCAAAAACCTGTTAGGAGTACGTTTCAGGCAATTTCAAGTGGATTGGTAGTGACTTTTTTTGTGAATTTCTTTTTCCGTTTCGGTAGTGACGAAAAAAAAATTGGTGACGAAAAAATTGGTGACGAAAAAAAAATTGGTAGTGACGAAAAAAACATTGTTCCCCCAAAAACCTGTTAGGAGTAAGTTTCAGCAAATTTCAAGTGGATTGGTAGTGACTTTTTTTGTGAATTTTTTTCCGTTTCGGTAGTGACACTACCGAAACGAAAAAAAAAATGTTCCCCCAAAAACCTGTTAGGAGTAAGTTTCAGCAAATTTCAAGTGGATTGGTAGTGACTTTTTTTGTGAATTTTTTTCCGTTTCGGTAGTGACACTACCGAAACGAAAAAAAAATTGTTCCCCCAAAAACCTGTTAGGAGTACGTTTCAGGCAATTTCAAGTGGATTGTTAGTGACTTTTTTTGTGAAATTATTTTCCGTTTCGGTAGTGACACTACCGAAACGAAAAAAAAAAATGTTCCCCCAAAAACCTGTTAGGAGTACGTTTCAGGCAATTTCAAGTGGATTGGTAGCGACTTTTTTTGTGATTTTTTTTTTCCGTTTCGGTAGTGACGAAAAAAAAAATGTTCCCCCAAAAACCTGTTAGGAGTACGTTTCAGGCAATTTCAAGTGGATTGGTAGTGACTTTTTTTGTGAAATTATTTTCCGTTTCGGTAGTGACACTACCGAAACAAAAAAAAAATTGTTCCCCCAAAAACCTGTTAGGAGTACGTTTCAGGCAATTTCAAGTGGATTGGTAGAGACTTTTTTTGTGAATTTTTTTTTCCGTTTCGGTAGTGACGAAAAAAAAATTGGTGACGAAAAAATTGGTGACAAAAAAATATGGTAGTGACGAAAAAAAACTTTGTTCCCCCAAAAACCTGTTAGGAGTACGTTTCAGGCAATTTCAAGTGGATTGGTAGTGACTTTTTTTGTGATTTTCTTTTCTCCGTTTCAGTAGTGACACTACCGAAACGAAAAAAAAAATTGTTCCCCCAAAAACCTGTTAGGAGTACGTTTCAGGCAATTTCAAGTGGATTGGTAGTGACTTTTTTTGTGAATTTTTTTTTCCGTTTCGGTAGTGACGAAAAAAAAAATGGTGACGAAAAAACAATTGGTAGTGACGAAAAAAAAAATGTTCCCCCAAAAACCTGTTAGGAGTACGTTTCAGGCAATTTCAAGCGGATTGGTAGTGACTTTTTTTGTGATTTTTTTTTTCTGTTTCGGTAGTGACGAAAAAAAAATTGGTGACGAAAAAATTGGTGACGAAAAAAAAATTGGTAGTGACGGAAAAAAAATTGTTCCCCCAAATACCTGTTAGGAGTACGTTTCAGGCAATTTCAAGTGGATTGGTAGTGACTTTTTTTGTGAATTTTTTTCCCCGTTTCGGTAGTGACACTACCGAAACGAAAAAAAAATTGTTTCCCCAAAAACCTGTTAGGAGTACGTTTCAGGCAATTTCAAGTGGATTGGTAGTGACTTTTTTTGTGAAATGTTTTTTCCGTTTCGGTAGTGACAAAAAAAATTGGTGACGAAAAATTTGGTGACGAAAAAAAAATTGGTAGTGACGAAAAAAAACTTTGTTCCCCCAAAAACCTGTTAGGAGTACGTTTCATGCAATTTCAAGTGGATTGGTAGTGACTTTTTTTGTGATTTTCTTTTCTCCGTTTCAGTAGTGACACTACCGAAACGAAAAAACCTGTTAGGAGTACGTTTCAGGCAATTTCAAGTGGATTGGTAGTGACTTTTTTTGTGATTTTTTTTTTCCGTTTCGGTAGTGACGAAAAAAAAAATGGTGACGAAAAAACAATTGGTAGTGACGAAAAAAAAAATGTTCCCCCAAAAACCTGTTAGGAGTACGTTTCAGGCAATTTCAAGCGGATTGGTAGTGACTTTTTTTGTGATTTTTTTTTTCTGTTTCGGTAGTGACGAAAAAAAAATTGGTGACGAAAAAATTGGTGACGAAAAAAAAATTGGTAGTGACGGAAAAAAAATTGTTCCCCCAAATACCTGTTAGGAGTACGTTTCAGGCAATTTCAAGTGGATTGGTAGTGACTTTTTTTGTGAATTTTTTTCCCCGTTTCGGTAGTGACACTACCGAAACGAAAAAAAAATTGTTTCCCCAAAAACCTGTTAGGAGTACGTTTCAGGCAATTTCAAGTGGATTGGTAGTGATTTTTTTTGTGGTACCGAAACGAAAAAAAAAATGTTCCCCCAAAAACCTGTTAGGAGTACGTTTCAGGCAATTTCAAGTGGATTGGTAGTGACTTTTTTTGTGAATTTTTTTTTCCGTTTCGGTAGTGACGAAAAAAAAATTGGTAGTGACGAAAAAAAAATTGTTCCCCCAAAAACCTGTTAGGAGTACGTTTCAGGCAATTTCAAGTGGATTGGTAGTGACTTTTTTTGTGAAATGTTTTTTCCGTTTCGGTAGTGACGAAAAAAAAATTGGTGACGAAAAAAAAATTGGTAGTGACGAAAAAAAAATTGTTCCCCCAAAAACCTGTTAGGAGTACGTTTCAGGCAATTTCAAGTGGATTGGTAGTGACTTTTTTTGTGAAATGTCTTTCCCGTTTCGGTAGTGACACTACCGAAACGGTGGTTTCGGTAAATTTCTTTTTCCGTTTCGGTAGTGACGAAAAAAAATTGGTGACGAAAAAAAAATTGGTAGTGACAAAAAAAAAAAAATGTTCCCCCAAAAACCTGTTAGGAGTACGTTTCAGGCAATTTCAAGTGGATTGGTAGTGACTTTTTTTGTGAATTTCTTTTTCCGTTTCGGTAGTGACGAAAAAAAAATTGGTGACGAAAAAATTGGTAGTGACGAAAAAAAAATTGGTAGTGACGACAAAAAAATTGTTCCCCCAAAAACCTGTTAGGAGTACGTTTCAGGCAATTTCAAGTGGATTGGTAGTGACTTTTTTGGTGAATTTCTTTTTCCGTTTCGGTAGTGACGAAAAAAAAATTGGTGACGAAAAAATTGGTGATGAAAAAAAAATTGGTAGTGACGAAAAAAAAAATGTTCCCCCAAAAACCTGTTAGGAGTACGTTTCAGGCAATTTCAAGTGGATTGGTAGTGACTTTTTTTGTGATTTTTTTTTCCCGTTTCAGTAGTGACGAAAAAAAAATTGGTGACGAAAAAAAAATTGGTAGTGACGAAAAAAAAATTGTTCCCCAAAAAACCTGTTAGGAGTACGTTTCAGGCAATTTCAAGTGGATTGGTAGTGACTTTTTTTGTGAAATGTCTTTCCCGTTTCGGTAGTGACACTACCGAAACGGTGGTTTCGGTAAATTTCTTTTTCCGTTTCGGTAGTGACGAAAAAAAATTGGTGACGAAAAAAAAATTGGTAGTGACAAAAAAAAAAAAATGTTCCCCCAAAAACCTGTTAGGAGTACGTTTCAGGCAATTTCAAGTGGATTGGTAGTGACTTTTTTTGTGAATTTCTTTTTCCGTTTCGGTAGTGACGAAAAAAAAATTGGTGACGAAAAAATTGGTAGTGACGAAAAAAAAATTGGTAGTGACGACAAAAAAATTGTTCCCCCAAAAACCTGTTAGGAGTACGTTTCAGGCAATTTCAAGTGGATTGGTAGTGACTTTTTTGGTGAATTTCTTTTTCCGTTTCGGTAGTGACGAAAAAAAAATTGGTGACGAAAAAATTGGTGACGAAAAAAAAATTGGTAGTGACGAAAAAAAAAATGTTCCCCCAAAAACCTGTTAGGAGTACGTTTCAGGCAATTTCAAGTGGATTGGTAGTGACTTTTTTTGTGATTTTTTTTTCCCGTTTCAGTAGTGACACTACCGAAACGAAAAAAAAAATGTTCCCCCAAAATCCTGTTAGGAGTACGTTTCAGGCAATTTCAAGTGGATTGGTAGTGACTTTTTTTGTGAAATGTTTTTTCCGTTTCGGTAGTGACGAAAAAAAAATTGGTGACGAAAAAATTGGTGACGAAAAAAAGATTGGTAGTGACGGAAAAAAAAATGTTCCCCCAAAAACCTGTTAGGAGTACGTTTCAGGCAATTTCAAGTGGATTGGTAGTGACTTTTTTTGAGATTTTTTTTTCCGTTTCGGTAGTGACACTACCAAAACGAAAAAAAAAATTGTTCCCCCAAATACCTGTTAGGAGTACGTTTCAGGCAATTTCAAGTGGATTGGTAGTGACTTTTTTTGTGATTTTTTTTTCCCGTTTCGGTAGTGACACTACCGAAACGAAAAAAAAATTGTTTCCCCAAAAACCTGTTAGGAGTACGTTTCAGGCAATTTCAAGTGGATTGGTAGTGAATTTTTTTGTGGTACCGAAACGAAAAAAAAAATGTTCCCCCAAAAACCTGTTAGGAGTACGTTTCAGGCAATTTCAAGTGGATTGGTAGTGACTTTTTTTGTGAATTTGTTTTTCCGTTTCGGTAGTGACGAAAAAAAAATTGGTAGTGACGAAAAAAAAATTGTTCCCACAAAAACCTGTTAGGAGTACGTTTCAGGCAATTTCAAGTGGATTGGTAGTGACTTTTTTTGTGAAATGTTTTTTCCGTTTCGGTAGTGACGAAAAAAAAATTGGTGACGAAAAAAATAATTGGTAGTGACGAAAAAAAAATTGTTCCCCCAAAAACCTGTTAGGAGTACGTTTCAGGCAATTTCAAGTGGATTGGTAGTGACTTTTTTTGTGATTTTTTTTTTTCGTTTCGGTAGTGACACTACCGAAACGAAAAAAAAATTGTTCCCCCAAATACCTGTTAGGAGTACGTTTCAGGCAATTTCAAGTGGATTGGTAGTGACTTTTTTTGTGATTTTTTTTTTCCGTTTCGGTAGTGACACTACCGAAACGAAAAAAAAATTGTTCCCCCAAAAACCTGTTAGGAGTACGTTTCAGGCAATTTCAAGTGGATTGGTAGTGACTTATTTTGTGAATTTTTTTTTCCCGTTTCGGTAGTGACACTACCGAAACGAAAAAAAAAATGTTCCCCCAAAAACCTGTTAGGAGGACGTTTCAGGCAATTTCAAGTGGATTGGTAGTGACTTTTTTTGTGAAATGTTTTTTCCGTTTCGGTAGTGACGAAAAAAAAATTGGTGACGAAAAAATTGGTGACGAAAAAAAAATTGGTAGTGACGAAAAAAAAAATGTTCCCCCAAAAACCTGTTAGGAGTACGTTTCAGGCAATTTCAAGTGGATTGGTAGTGACTTTTTTTGTGAAATTTCTTTCCCGTTTCGGTAGTGACCAGGTCACCAGTGACCAGTGAATTTCACGGCGGCCACGGCGGCCATGGCCGTCGTTGCCCCTCTCATTGGCCGTGTGCCCCTCGAATAATGACATGCCTTCACGGCCACAGTGGCCGTGGTGCCCCAGCTGCGCCCAGCAACTGATTTCACAGTTTTTCCTCTGCGCGATTTTCCTGTCAATACGTTTTTTTTTAGACACCAGTCCCTTTGGTTGAGCTGCGCAGCTACAACATGCACAGTGGTAGGTAGGTTTGATTTTGAGCCTCCTATGAACCTTCGGAATCCCGCAACACCGTGTAATAATAGACACAAAAGCATTACCGGGCCAAACCGGAGATAAATCTAACGCAGCCTGTTGAATGGTAGGTTTGATTTCTAGCCTGAGAGAGAGAGAGAGAGGATTCCGTAGTCCTACAGACCGATGTGCCCCGATGTTTTTTTCAACAGCAAAATATAGATGAATACATCTAATAAAATACAGCGAAATCCCCAAATTATGAGTCTTAATATAAAGCAAGCAACAGAATAACTGCAGACAAATTAAAAGTTTAGGCTATCAATATCATACAAAAGAGTGACCTCACCGCTCTGATGGACAAGAAATATATATTCCTTTTGCAAACCACATCCATAATATCTGTTCGTTTGTCAACAATGTTCTAATTGGGAAGTTTATTTCAACAGCTAGAATGTGACAGTTTTAGTCCGTTTGTTGGTGCGCAACACAGCCCTCGTTAAGTGAATTACTTTCACCTGCAGCGCAGTGTGTGGAGTGTGCGCAACAGGGTATATCTCCGCCAAGCCAGGGTGACCTACCCAGGCTCATGAAATTGATATGCAGGCATAGTAGCCAATTAGAATGAAATCTGCAAAAACGGACTCATACAGAACCATTGGCTATATATTATGGCTGTGGGGTGGAAATCTTGTATGTTCCTTTTTTATTATTATTTAAAAACAATTTAAAATCGTGAAAATAGCCAATCTACAAGCTGTAATTATTAATAATTAAGAAATACTATATTTTAAAGAGTGAAAAATCAACTAAAGTCATTATTAGTGCAAGTTCAATCACATTTAATTTGAATGAAAATAACTTGTGGTTGTGGGGAAAAGACAAAATCTCTACCAGAGGTCTTCAACAGGGGGTCCACGACCCCTAGGGGGTCCGCGAAGGTACTGCAGGGGTCCGCGACCCCTAGAGGGTCCGCGAAGGTACTGCAGGGGGTCCGCGAAATTGTTGTTTGATTAAAAAATATTTTTGTTTTTAAAAACTTTCAAAACTTTTTTTCATTATTTTTTTTTCCAAAAATGTAAATTTGACTTAACATGACAAACATAACATGACATATTTGAATAGCTTAGTAATTAATGCACAATAACATGGTATGTTTATACATATTTTGTAGAGAAAGATCAGTGGTGTCAGTTCAGCAAAAGCTAAGGTATGGCAAGGTTAGGGTTGCCAACTCCCAGAGATTAAAATAAGGGACATCTATCCTTTTTTTTAGGGGGTCAAAACCCCTGAAATGCATAGAAACTATGCATTATACCTATAACACAATGCAAACACAATGGTCTTACACCTGCATTAGGTTACTATTCATGATTTTATTTCTCTTTTTTTTTCTGGAGCCAAGGTATGGCACCTGCCATGCCTTGCCATACCCAATTGACGCCCCTGAGAAAGGTCCTTTTGCACACCTACTGGGTCAACCTGTGCGTAGGAGCAGGCAATTTTTTCATGTGTATTTATATAAAACACAATTTTATACATAAAGATATGATATATATAGCAGCCTACCCCCTATCCCTACGAGGTAGGGGGTCCCTGCTCCATCACCCCATCAGTTTGGGGGTCCCTGGCCTGAAAAGGTTGAAGACCCCTAATCTGTGAATCTAATGTGATTAATGTGACCCCTACTTCAGTCAATGAAGTCCAGGGCTGAATGTGACATATTGAAACCTATATAACCAAATATTGGTAATTTGCCAACACATTATTTTGTGAAATAAATGGGTTATATTTCACAGATAGTTATACAATTCTTATAATATATTAAAATACAATCATCCTTAACCTTCAAGTTAAATGCATTATTTCCGTGGACTTTAAAAAACTTTTTTTTTTTGGATGGCCTTCCTGCCCTGGCATTTGGCCTTTGTGCCCTCCAAAAAATTACAACACCAAAGGCCAAGTGGCCTTGCCCCTAAAATGACGAAATTCCAGGCCTGGTAGTGACACTACCGAAACGAAAAAAAAAAAGTTCCCCCAAAATCCTGTTAGGAGTACGTTTCAGGCAATTTCAAGTGGATTGGTAGTGACTTTTTTTGTGAAATGTTTTTTCCGTTTCGGTAGTGACGAAAAAAAAATTGGTGACGAAAAAATTGGTGACGAAAAAAAAATTGGTAGTGACGAAAAAAAAAATGTTCCCCCAAAAACCTGTTAGGAGTACGTTTCAGGCAATTTCAAGTGGATTGGTAGTGACTTTTTTTGTGATTTTTTTTTCCGTTTCGGTAGTGACACTACCAAAACGAAAAAAAAAGTGTTCCCCCAAAAACCTGTTAGGAGTACATTTCAGGCAATTTCAAGTGGATTGGTAGTGACTTTTTTTGTGAATTTCTTTTTCCGTTTCGGTAGTGACGAAAAAAAAATTGGTGACGAAAAAATTGGTGACGAAGAAAAAATTGGTGACGAAAAAAAAATTGGTAGTGACGAAAAAGAAAATGTTCCCCCAAAAACCTGTTAGGAGTACGTTTCAGGCAATTTCAAGTGGATTGGTAGTGACTTTTTTTGTGAAATGTTTTTTCCGTTTCGGTAGTGACGAAAAAAAAATTGGGGACGAAAAAAAAATTGGTAGTGACGAAAAAAAATGTGTTCCCCCAAAAACCTGTTAGGAGTACGTTTCAGGCAATTTCAAGTGGATTGGTAGTGACTTTTTTTGTGAAATGTTTTTTCCGTTTCGGTAGTGACGAAAAAAAAATTGGTGACGAAAAAATTGGTGACGAAAAAAAAATTGGTAGTGACGAAAAAAAAATTGTTCCCCCAAAAACCTGTTAGGAGTACGTTTCAGGCAATTTCAAGTGGATTGGTAGTGACTTTTTTTGTGAAATGTTTTTTCCGTTTCGGTAGTGACGAAAAATAAATTGGTGACGAAAAAAAAATTGGTAGTGACGAAAAAAACCCCAAAAACCTGTTAGGAGTACGTTTCAGGCAATTTCAAGTGGATTGGTAGTGACTTTTTTTGTGAAATGTTTTTTCCGTTTCGGTAGTGACGAAAAAAAAATTGGTGACGAAAAAAAAATTGGTAGTGACGAAAAAAAAATTGTTCCCCCAAAAACCTGTTAGGAGTACGTTTCAGGCAATTTCAAGTGGATTGGTAGTGACTTTTTTTGTGAATTTCTTTTTCCGTTTCGGTAGTGACGAAAAAAAGATTGGTGACGTAAAAATTGGTGACGAAAAAAAAATTGGTAGTGACGAAAAAAAAAATGTTCCCCCAAAAACCTGTTAGGAGTACGTTTCAGGCAATTTCAAGTGGATTGGTAGTGACTTTTTTTGTGAATTTCTTTTTCCGTTTCGGTAGTGACGAAAAAACAATTGGTGACGGAAAAATTGGTGACGAAAAAAAAATTGGTAGTGACGAAAACAAATTTTTTCCCCCCAAAAACCTGTTAGGAGTACGTTTCAGGCAATTTCAAGTGGATTGGTAGTGACTTTTTTTGTGAATTTTTTTTCCGTTTCGGTAGTGACACTACCAAAAAAAAAAAAAAAAAATTGTTCCCCCAAATACCTGTTAGGAGTACGTTTCAGGCAATTTCAAGTGGATTGGTAGTGACTTTTTTTGTGATTTTTTTTTCCGTTTCGGTAGTGACGAAAAAGAAATTGGTGACGAAAAAATCGGTGACGAAAAAAAAATTGGTAGTGACGAAAAAAAAATTGTTCCCCCAAAAACCTGTTAGGAGTACATTTCAGGCAAGTTCAAGTGGATTGGTAGTGACTTTTTTTGTGAATTTCTTTTTCCGTTTCGGTAGTGACGAAAAAAAAATTGGTGACGAAAAAAAAATTGGTAGTGACGAAAAAAAAAATGTTCCCCCAAAAACCTGTTAGGAGTACGTTTCAGGCAATTTCAAGTGGATTGGTAGTGACTTTTTTTGTGAAATTTCTTTCCCGTTTCGGTAGTGACACTACCGAAACGAAAAAAAAAAATGTTCCCCCAAAATCCTGTTAGGAGTACGTTTCAGGCAATTTCAAGTGGATTGGTAGTGACTTTTTTTGTGAAATGTTTTTTCCGTTTCGGTAGTGACGAAAAAAAAATAGGGGACGAAAAAAAAATTGGTAGTGACGAAAAAAAATGTGTTCCCCCAAAAACCTGTTAGGAGTACGTTTCAGGCAATTTCAAGTGGATTGGTAGTGACTTTTTTTGTGAAATGTTTTTTCCGTTTCGGTAGTGACGAAAAATAAATTGGTGACGAAAAAAAAATTGGTAGTGACGAAAAAAACCCCAAAAACCTGTTAGGAGTACGTTTCAGGCAATTTCAAGTGGATTGGTAGTGACTTTTTTTGTGAATTTCTTTTTCCGTTTCGGTAGTGACGAAAAAAAGATTGGTGACGTAAAAATTGGTGACGAAAAAAAAATTGGTAGTGACGAAAAAAAAAATGTTCCCCCAAAAACCTGTTAGGAGTACGTTTCAGGCAATTTCAAGTGGATTGGTAGTGACTTTTTTTGTGAATTTCTTTTTCCGTTTCGGTAGTGACGAAAAAACAATTGGTGACGGAAAAATTGGTGACGAAAAAAAAATTGGTAGTGACGAAAACAATTTTTTTCCCCAAAAAAACCTGTTAGGAGTACGTTTCAGGCAATTTCAAGTGGATTGGTAGTGACTTTTTTTGTGATTTTTTTTTCCGTTTCGGTAGTGACACTACCAAAAAAAAAAAAAAAAAATTGTTCCCCCAAATACCTGTTAGGAGTACGTTTCAGGCAATTTCAAGTGGATTGGTAGTGACTTTTTTTGTGATTTTTTTTTCCGTTTCGGTAGTGACGAAAAAGAAATTGGTGACGAAAAAATCGGTGACGAAAAAAAAATTGGTAGTGACGAAAAAAAAATTGTTCCCCCAAAAACCTGTTAGGAGTACATTTCAGGCAAGTTCAAGTGGATTGGTAGTGACTTTTTTTGTGAATTTCTTTTTCCGTTTCGGTAGTGACGAAAAAAAAATTGGTGACGAAAAAATTGGTGACGAAAAAAAAATTGGTAGTGACGAAAAAAAAAATGTTCCCCCAAAAACCTGTTAGGAGTACGTTTCAGGCAATTTCAAGTGGATTGGTAGTGACTTTTTTTGTGAAATTTCTTTCCCGTTTCGGTAGTGACACTACCGAAACGAAAAAAAAAATGTTCCCCCAAAATCCTGTTAGGAGTACGTTTCAGGCAATTTCAAGTGGATTGGTAGTGACTTTTTTTGTGAAATGTTTTTTCCGTTTCGGTAGTGACGAAAAAAAAATTGGTGACGAAAAAATTGGTGACGAAAAAAAAATTGGTAGTGACGAAAAAAAAATGTTCCCCCAAAATCCTGTTAGGAGTACGTTTCAGGCAATTTCAAGTGGATTGGTAGTGACTTTTTTTGTGAAATGTTTTTTCCGTTTCGGTAGTGACGAAAAAAAAATTGGTGACGAAAAAATTGGTGACGAAAAAAAAAATGGTAGTGACGAAAAAAAAAATGTTCCCCCAAAAACCTGTTAGGAGTACGTTTCAGGCAATTTCAAGTGGATTGGTAGTGACTTTTTTTGTGAAATGTTTTTTCAGTTTCGGTAGTGACGAAAAAAAAATTGGTGACGAAAAAATTGGTGACGAAAAAAAAATTGGTAGTGACGAAAAAAAATGTGTTCCCCAAAAAACCTGTTAGGAGTACGTTTCAGGCAATTTCAAGTGGATTGGTAGTGACTTTTTTTGTGAATTTCTTTTTCCGTTTCGGTAGTGACGAAAAAAAAATTGGTGACGTAAAAATTGGTGAAGAAAAAAAAATTGGTACTGACGAAAAAAAAAATGTTCCCCCAAAAACCTGTTAGGAGTACGTTTCAGGCAATTTCAAGTGGATTGGTAGTGACTTTTTTTGTGAATTTCTTTTTCCGTTCCGGTAGTGACGAAAAAAAAATTGGTGACGAAAAAAAAAATGGTGACGAAAAAACAATTGGTAGTGACAAAAAAAAAAATGTTCCCCCAAAAACCTGTTAGGAGTACGTTTCAGGCAATTTCAAGCGGATTGGTAGTGACTTTTTTTGTGATTTTTTTTTTCTGTTTCGGTAGTGACGAAAAAAAAATTGGTGACGAAAAAATTGGTGACGAAAAAAAAATTGGTAGTGACGGAAAAAAAATTGTTCCCCCAAATACCTGTTAGGAGTACGTTTCAGGCAATTTCAAGTGGATTGGTAGTGACTTTTTTTGTGAATTTTTTTCCCCGTTTCGGTAGTGACACTACCGAAACGAAAAAAAAATTGTTTCCCCAAAAACCTGTTAGGAGTACGTTTCAGGCAATTTCAAGTGGATTGGTAGTGTTTTTTTTTGTGGTACCGAAACGAAAAAAAAAATGTTCCCCCAAAAACCTGTTAGGAGTACGTTTCAGGCAATTTCAAGTGGATTGGTAGTGACTTTTTTTGTGAATTTTTTTTTCCGTTTCGGTAGTGACGAAAAAAAAATTGGTAGTGACGAAAAAAAAATTGTTCCCCCAAAAACCTGTTAGGAGTACGTTTCAGGCAATTTCAAGTGGATTGGTAGTGACTTTTTTTGTGAAATGTTTTTTCCGTTTCGCTAGTGACGAAAAAAAAATTGGTGACGAAAAAAAAATTGGTAGTGACGAAAAAAAAATTGTTCCCCCAAAAACCTGTTAGGAGTACGTTTCAGGCAATTTCAAGTGGATTGGTAGTGACTTTTTTTGTGAAATGTCTTTCCCGTTTCGGTAGTGACACTACCGAAACGGTGGTTTCGGTAAATTTCTTTTTCCGTTTCGGTAGTGACGAAAAAAAATTGGTGACGAAAAAAAAATTGGTAGTGACAAAAAAAAAAAAATGTTCCCCCAAAAACCTGTTAGGAGTACGTTTCAGGCAATTTCAAGTGGATTGGTAGTGACTTTTTTTGTGAATTTCTTTTTCCGTTTCGGTAGTGACGAAAAAAAAATTGGTGACGAAAAAATTGGTAGTGACGAAAAAAAAATTGGTAGTGACGACAAAAAAATTGTTCCCCCAAAAACCTGTTAGGAGTACGTTTCAGGCAATTTCAAGTGGATTGGTAGTGACTTTTTTTGTGAAATTTCTTTCCCGTTTCGGTAGTGACACTACCGAAACGAAAAAAAAAATGTTCCCCCAAAATCCTGTTAGGAGTACGTTTCAGGCAATTTCAAGTGGATTGGTAGTGACTTTTTTTGTGAAATGTTTTTTCCGTTTCGGTAGTGACGAAAAAAAAATTGGTGACGAAAAAATTGGTGACGAAAAAAAAATTGGTAGTGACGAAAAAAAAATGTTCCCCCAAAATCCTGTTAGGAGTACGTTTCAGGCAATTTCAAGTGGATTGGTAGTGACTTTTTTTGTGAAATGTTTTTTCCGTTTCGGTAGTGACGAAAAAAAAATTGGTGACGAAAAAATTGGTGACGAAAAAAAAAATGGTAGTGACGAAAAAAAAAATGTTCCCCCAAAAACCTGTTAGGAGTACGTTTCAGGCAATTTCAAGTGGATTGGTAGTGACTTTTTTTGTGAAATGTTTTTTCAGTTTCGGTAGTGACGAAAAAAAAATTGGTGACGAAAAAATTGGTGACGAAAAAAAAATTGGTAGTGACGAAAAAAAATGTGTTCCCCAAAAAACCTGTTAGGAGTACGTTTCAGGCAATTTCAAGTGGATTGGTAGTGACTTTTTTTGTGAATTTCTTTTTCCGTTTCGGTAGTGACGAAAAAAAAATTGGTGACGTAAAAATTGGTGACGAAAAAAAAATTGGTACTGACGAAAAAAAAAATGTTCCCCCAAAAACCTGTTAGGAGTACGTTTCAGGCAATTTCAAGTGGATTGGTAGTGACTTTTTTTGTGAATTTCTTTTTCCGTTCCGGTAGTGACGAAAAAAAAATTGGTGACGAAAAAAAAATTGGTAGTGACGAAAAAAAAAATGTTCCCCCAAAAACCTGTTAGGAGTACGTTTCAGGCAATTTCAAGTGGATTGGTAGTGACTTTTTTTGTGATTTTTTTTTCCTGTTTCGGTAGTGACACTACCGAAACGGAAAATCTTTTTCTAAGTCCATAGCTCGATGAATGTTAGGGACCCAAAAAAAAGTCACATAAAAGTCACTACCAATCAACTTTGGTAGTGAATCAATTTGGGACCTCAAAAAAACACTTTCACCTAGAAACTCCATTCACAGTTCAAAAATTCCACCTTACTGTTGACACCTTACTGTGGACCCCAATGTGAAAAGATTTAGTGTCAGCGCCCCCCATGAAAAAGATTTATATTTATGCTGTATCACATTTTTTTTAAAGTTATTTGTCTTGTTTGTTGTTCAAGTCAAAGCACCAGGAAGGCTGTACTTGTCAGCCATCTGTTAGCTCAATGGGTTGAGACGCAGTATTCATGATCCAGAGGCCATGAGTTCAAATCCCATTGATGTCTTTCCTATGATTCTTTCCTTTGCAGACTGGCTTCCAGAAGATCAACTGAAAACTACCAGGAAGGCTATATTTGTCATCCAACTGTTAGCTCAATGGGTTGAGACGCAGTATACATGATCCAGAGGCCATGAGTTCAAATCCCATTGATGTCTTTCCTATGATTCTTTCCTTTGCAGACTGGCTTCCAGAAGATCAACTGAAAACTACCAGGAAGGCTGTACTTGTCAGCCATCTGTTAGCTCAATGGGTTGAGACGCAGTATTCATGATCCAGAGGCCATGAGTTCAAATCCCATTGATGTCTTTCCTTTGCAGACTGGCTTCCAGAAGATCAACTGAAAACTACCAGGAAGGCTGTACTTGTCAGCTATCTGTTAGCTCAATGGGTTGAGACGTAGTATTCATGATCCAGA
Source organism: Gymnoscopelus microlampas (assembly GCF_963454915.1). Taxonomy (NCBI): domain Eukaryota; kingdom Metazoa; phylum Chordata; class Actinopteri; order Myctophiformes; family Myctophidae; genus Gymnoscopelus; species Gymnoscopelus microlampas. The sequence goes on along the minus strand of NC_139939.1, from coordinate 53,078,402 downwards.
GGCCATGAGTTCAAATCCCATTGATGTCTTTCCTATGATTCTTTCCTTTGCAGACTGGCTTCCAGAAGATCAAGTGAAAATTACCAGGAAGGCTGTACTTGTCAGCCATCTGTTAGCTCAATGGGTTGAGACGCAGTATACATGATCCAGAGGCCATGAGTTCAAATCCCACTGGTGTCTTTACTGTGATGCTTCCCTTTGCAGACTAACTTCTAGAAAAACAAGTTAAAACCACCAGGAAACCTGTAACTCTCAGCCTACAGCATAGCTCAACTGGTAGAGCGTCTGTCCAATAACATGACTTGACTTGACTTGAGTGGGTTCGATTCCCACTCGAGTCAAGTGTCCCAGGTAACTTGGGGCAACGGATAAATTGACTCAAGTCAAGTCAAGTCATGTTATTGGACAGACGCTCTACCGTCTGTCCAATAACATGACTTGACTTGACTTGAGTGGGTTCGATTCCCACTCGAGTCAAGTGTCCCAGGTAACTTGGGGCAACGGATGAATTGACTCAAGTCAAGTCAAGTCATGTTATTGGACAGACGCTCTACCAGTTGAGCTATGCTGTTGGCTGAGAGTTACAGGTTTCCTGGTGGTTTTAACTTGTTTTTCTAGAAGTTATTCTGCAAAGGGAAGCATCACGAAGAATATCAATCAATTTATCCGTTGCCCCAAGTTACCGGGGACACTTGACTCGAGTGGGAATCGAACCCACTCAAGTCAAGTCAAGTCAAGTCAAGTCATGTTATTGGACAGACGCTCTACCAGTTGAGCTAAGCTGTTGGCTGAGAGTTACAGGTTTCCTGGTGGTTTTAACTTGTTTTTCTAGAAGTTAGTCTGCAAAGGAAAGCATCACAGTAAAGACACCAGTGGGATTTGAACTCATGGCCTCTGGATCATGTATACTGCGTCTCAACCCATTGAGCTAACAGATGGCTGACAAGTACAGCCTTCCTGGTAGTTTTCAGTTGATCTTCTGGAAGCCAGTCTGCAAAGGAAAGAATCATAGGAAAGACATCAATGGGATTTGAACTCATGGCCTCTGGATCATGTATACTGCGTCTCAACCCATTGAGCTAACAGTTGGATGACAAATATAGCCTTCCTGGTACTTTTCAGTTGATCTTCTGGAAGCCAGTCTGCAAAGGAAAGAATCATAGGAAAGACATCAATGGGATTTGAACTCATGGCCTCTGGATCATGAATACTGCGTCTCAACCCATTGAGCTAACAGATGGCTGACAAGTACAGCCTTCCTGGTGCTTTGACTTGAACAACAAACAAGACAAATAACTTTAAAAAAAATGTGTTACAGCATAAATATAAATCTTTTTCATGGGGGGCCCTGACACTACATCTTTTCACATTGGGGTCCACTGCCCAAATACATGTCAATTTGGGGGGTTGACAACAAAACGTTTCAGAACCACAGATTCCAAGGAAACAGCTGTAGGTGAATGGATAGAGTCACTGACTAGTGAGCCGCAGGTAACAGGTTCAAGCCTCAGCTACAGCAGCAAGTCAGGATGTCAAATCAAATAGGTATTATTAGGAGTGAAATGGTTGTGTTTCTTCACCCAAACTGCACATGACATCAGTTTACATGTACGTTATTTTCAGTGATGAAGACAAACCGCACAGACGTTCACTGTACATTTTGTAAGCTTATGACTCTGAGTAGAGTATAGCCTGACTTAAACAAACAAATAACAACTTAGTATAGTCAGATTATTTTTTACACAACTTACATTTTGTAATCAAACTACCGAAACGAAAGTTGGTCACCACCGAAACGAAAGTTAAATCCGAAATAATCACTAAGTGTGGAGGCCAAAATCGTCCCCCCAAAAACCTGTTAGGAGTACGTTTCAGGCAATTTAGAGTTGATTGGTAGTACTTTGTAGTGACTTTTTTGGTCCCTAACACCACAAATGGTTTACATACTCTTTACGAATGTCTTACGCATCATTTGCTTAACATGAATGATAATTCTAGTAATTGTTTGGTGTCTGCATTCATGAAAGCCAGGTAGTTTGCAACAGGTAAGGAGAAAGTCCACATTAACAGACAGTCATAAATGATAAACTGTCTTCACTTTACTGTAGGGCACATAATAACATGTACAAAGGATTTATATATATTTTAGGAATGTTTTACAAAGCATGTTAAACATGAACAAACACATTAACAGACAGTTGTAAATGATGAACTGTCTTCACTTTACTATAGGGCACATAATAACATGTACTAAGGATTTATAGATACTTTAGGAATGTTTAACAAAGCATATGTTAAACATGAACAAGCTACCAATAGCTTGTATATATTATGTAACATCAGTTACAAATGATTTAATAATCATTTACAGATGTATTATACATGGCTTATTCATGAATAGTTACTAATACCTTTATAGATGATTTGTAACCGTAGTTATAAAGGTTTTGGTAATCATTTACGAATGTCAATAAACAGGTTGTTAATGATTTGTTAATAGTCTACAAACTGCTTATAAACGTTTATAAATGCTTTAGAATGGGTCGTTACAAATGATTTAATAATCTTTTACAGATGTATATAAATGGCTTATTCATGAATAGTTCACTACTTACTAATACTTTACAAATGATTTGTAACTGTAGTTATAAAGGTTTTAGTAATCATTTACGAATGTCAACAAACAGGTTGTTAATGATTTGTTAATAGTCTACAAACTACTTATAAACGTTTATAAATGCTTTATAACGGGTCATTATTGTAAAGTGCTACCAAAAAGTCATTTTGGGGATGAACTATCCCTTTATAAAGTATCAATATTCCATACCATGGAGAATGGAAACCACATGGCTCCCCCGAGAGGCTCCAACACACATGGAATTATCTGGTTCTTTTCACCTGCCAGTGAGGAGCTTCACTGGGAGGATGTAGCATGTGTGGAGGAACACCCTGTTCCTTCAACACCCTTGCTGACGGGCACATTTGACCAACCAGTAGGAGAAGCTGGTGGTACAGTGACAGAGGTAGCCCTCTCTGCCTGGCTGGCGTCTGCAATCCCGCACACACAGCCAACTGTGGCTAATAAGGACAACCCAGCCAAGCCGGAGACACCACTTAGGATTCAACCCCCTAGTTTACTTGGCACTGGGTGAAAAAAACGAGGTTACAAAATCGTGGGATAAAAATGTAGTAAAAAAAGAAAAGAAAAAACCTATAGTCTCTGTGGTGGTGCACGCACGCACGCACGCACGCACGCACGCACGCACACACGCACGCACGCACACACGCACGCACGCACACACGCACACACACACACACACACACACACACACACACACACACACACACACACACACACACTTCTCAATTAAAAGGATGTGGAATTCTGCAAAGACCGCACAAGCCCTTTCCCCTCCCAAACTTTTCACAGACTTTTACAGAGGACTTCTGTACTCTATAATGGGACGTCACTGAGTGATCTTAATATATATCATTCAAAAGTGCAAAGCACACTGAAGATTCTTCACTGCTGGATATTGAGCGTAGCTTGTTGTCCTCTGACAACCAGAAAGAGGACAAAGTTGTATGTGTAGATGTTCCCCACAAACATTCAAAACATTGTTTCACTTCAAAGATACCATGATATGAAAGCACATTTGGTTATCTGTTGTCTGATTGACTTTTATTTAGCACAGTCATTTTATTCAGGAAAGTCCTGCTTTGTTCTTGCCTTTTGGTGGGAGGTTGATAGAATATTTTCTAATCTTTTTATTGGAGTAAATCTAAATATTTTCTAATCTGATCTGTGTGTAGCTTTAGAGCTTTTCACCCACGCATAAAGTGAAAAATAGGATCAGTGTTTTCTTTTTTCATAGCTTTAAAGACTATAAAAGATCATCATTTGGTTGCAGTGTGTGTAGTTTTTCACTGTTTCTAGTATTAAACATCTACATCAGTATATGGCCATTGGCTATTGCACTAAATAAATGTAAGTCAAATATGCACTATGTTATTTTCTTTTTCTTAAATAAATAATTATGATGCTTCTTCCCCAAGAACACAGTATGTAAAAAATGTAGCTTTTTTTCCAAATAAAAAATTTAAAAACATTTAAAAAATATTTTTATATACTTTTTTCCCCAAAAAGAAAAGAAACTGATCTACAAGCATTGAAAAAATCACACCACTTTTGCATTTAAGCATGTCTGGGACTTGAACATGGAACTGCAAGGCTGAGAGTTTGAGCGTTAGTCCACTATACCATCACATCTTGGACGTGCTTTTGTGTTCTTTTGGACTGTTCAACCAGCCAGCTGGCCGAACAGCTTGACCAGCAAAATCCAGCTTAGCCTAACTGTGACCAGCTGACCAACTATACTGACAAACCAGCAAGACCAGCCTGACCGGTTTGACCAGCCTAAGTCCAGTTAAGACCAGCTAAAACCAGCAACCATCATAAGCTGTTTTTACTGGGGGGTTTTCAGCAGGGAGGTGTGGCGCTCCACCTCAGCAATCCATCTCCCAGGGGTCTAGCCATTGTAATGGATACAGTACTTTTCATCATGGACCTTGAATTTATCTATTTATTTATTCTATTCATAGACACCATGTTGGCTAAAGCATATCCTTGTTATAACACGGATTTACGGTTTAATTACATTTCTTATCAGCAAATGAATAAAATATATCAAATAGAGCCTTTGACATGCCCACAGGCGGTTTCATGTTTAATGTCATCTGTTAAGTGGGGAAGGCTTAAAAGGTGTGGATCGCAATAAGGAGGGTTAATTAATTCTAGACCGACCTCCCTCAAGGTTTTACTCACTCTATCGATTGTGGTTGTAGCAAATCTGCCACTAGATGGAAGCAGATACCAAGACACATGAGCATCAGGAGCCAGCGAGCGTTGAAGAGGGGACACATGACCTCTATTGGCAAAGTATTGTGTTATCCTTTTAGCATCATTGTAAAATTGTACCACTGTACTATTTGCAAACTGTTAATAAAGTATTCAATCAATCAAACAAACAGAAACGGACATGCTGCTTGGGAGGGAGTTTCTGGACGAATCTGGAGACACAGAGAGAGAGAGAGAGAGAGAGAGAGAGAGAGAGAGAGAGAGAGAGAGAGAGAGAGAGAGAGAGAGAGAGAGAGAGAGAGAGAGAATATAATATTAGAGACAAGATGGGTAAAAAAAAACAAAGGCTATAAAATGTGATATATTAGCCTTGCTTTTCTGGTGATATTCATGTGACTTTTCTGATGATATTCATGTGACTTAGTGGCGGACATCTCCATGGGCAAACCACGGGTGGCTTTTTGTGGGCAACAGAATAAGAAAGGTAACCGTGACCTCTCTAATCCCCCAGTCATCCACTCACCTTTTATTCCCTCTCTTACCTTGCAGGGCCTGTGCAGTGACACGCACGCACGCACGCACGCACGGAGGCAGGCAGGCAGGCAGGCAGGCAGGCAGGCAGGCAGGCAGGCAGGCGCACACACACACACACACACACACACACACACACACACACACACACACACACACACACACACGTCGATCAGTGGTCGGATGGTTCTTGAGATATGGGGGGGAAAGACAGACAGACAGACAGACAGACAGACAGACAGACAGACAGACAGACAGACAGACACTCCGTGAATGCATAGATAGACAGTATTAATCAGTCAAAATGATTGTTGTATTATTGTAACGGTTGAACGGTTAATCATTAACATGGGTTGGGATAACGCTACGTGAATGAGAGTAACACTTTTTTTTGTCACTGAGTCAAATGGTAACATATTTATCTAAAACTACTCGTAGCTGTTAGCGAGTGTCTCCCAGCAGATTTGGTAAAGTCATCTAAGGTCAGCTCAGGGCCGCTATTAGAGACACAACAACCCGCCTGGCATTCACAGCGTGCATCGTTCCTGCACCCTCTGAGGCAATTTCCTTTTCACTTACAGTACAGTACACGGCCGGGCATTTGCAATTCAATTTATTGGACATGCACAGGTTTCTTGCTGGTATTTGATTGTGCATGTCAAAATGCCATTTTCTCTTCCATGCATGTCGCCCCCCCCCCCCCCCCCCCCCCGCCCCGTTTGATTGGCTCTGGCGGCTCCTCAACGTTTTCAATGACTCACGCACCAGATGCCCACACTACATTTCAGAGGTTGACCATGTGCCAACATTTTTGTACAAATATAATGAAAACAATAAATAAATTCACAGTGCTACACTTCATGGCTAAACTACCATTTTATGGGTTGAATATATTTTTCCAGTCAAAAATTAAAGGGATAGTTCACCCAAAAAACGACTCACGTTCTGTCAATTACACACCCCATGAAGCCTTGAATTCATGGAGATATTTTAGTTTTTGACGCATTCCTAAGCCAATAATTTGATGACCGGCGGAAAGATGCTAATGTCTCCGGTCATCAAATGATTGGCTTAGGAATGAAAACTAAAAAATCTCCAAGAATTCAAGTCTCCATGGGGTGTGTAATCCATTGAAAAGAAGAAAAAAAAAATCGGGGGTGAACTATCCCTTTACACCCCCCCCCCCCACCCTTACCCTCAACTGTGTGCATATCCATACCTTGCACAGGGGCACTGGGCTGATAGACCACTCTGTAGCCCTCCAGCTGCCCATTAGGGCTGACAGGAGCGCCCCAGGACACGTTGACACTTCCCCCCGTCACCTCTGAGAAGGACAGGAAGCTGGGCTGGCTGGGAGCTGAGGAGAAACCATTGGTGATAATGAGAGGAAGAGGGACAGGAATATTAAATGACACCTGCTGCCTGTGTCAACACATAACATACTGTAGAAAAAAAGTGTCAAAGTGTCATTTTCACACATCCTCCTTACACGGGAATGTATGTTCCTGAGGCTGGGTGATATTGACAAAATCCATTATTTTGCACTAAGGTCAGAAGATTACTAACCTGACTCTGCCAGATGGGGCGGTGTTGACTTCACAGGTTCACATAGGCTGTGAAACAAGTGTGTGAAGCAAGCGTCTTCCATCTGGTGGAGTCAGGTTAGAAGATTACATCACTTTACTCTTATGTAGCACACTTATGCCATATCACAGCTATATCCAAAATCGGACACAGTATCTAGTGACTAGATTGAGTAGATTCTATGGTCTAACATTACAATATTGATATATACCCAAGCCCCCTCTTTTTAGTTTTACCAGACTGCAGAGTCCGGCCTCCGCAGGGCTCGCTGAGTGGGCCGTCTGCAGCTGTGTTGAACGCCGGGAGCGTAGGTAAGGAGTGTAGCTGGTCAGGTTGACCAGACGCTAGGGCTTTCACAACTATAGAGATTTTCACTGGTCGACTAATTTGACCCAGAGGCAGTCGACTAGCCGACTAGAGGAAATAAAAAATAAAAAAAAAGCTCCTGCCTTCATTTTTATGCCGTTTTAAGGGAAGCGCTTCTGGCACAGCAGCACAGCAACGTCTCCAAGGATCCTCAAAAGGGGGTTGTATTGCCCAATAATAGGCTATTATTGGGCTATAATAGGCTATTATTGGGCACACTTTTGACCCGGTTTTGATAAAAAGGCAGGAGGATAATAATAATAGTAATGGGCCAACACTATGGCGTTAAAACAATGAAAAAAAAAAGTAAATAAATAAAAACGGACTCTCTCCCAGTAGTGGATCTAGAACGGGGGAGAAGCAAACAGCATTAACATTGACCTACCTTCTTCTTCCTGGCTTATTAACAACAAACCTTTTCTCCCGTCCCACCCTATCTTCGCTACTTCTCTTCTACCAATTATTCTTATCTTTTCATGTCTGAGGTCCTCATTTTACCCCTGACCTGATGTGAGAGGTGCAGAGTGCTGAATCAAATCGCTGCATAGAAAATAGAAATGTGCTACTTTAGTGAGAGCGGACAAATGCTGACTCTCATATCATAGGAGAAAGCAGCTAAGCATACACAAAGCATACACTTAACTATTACTACAACTTCTACTACTACTACTACTACTACTATACAGAACTGTATATTGTAAAATACAAATACATATGGTTGTAGAACTGTAGGATTCCATTGCATGTAAAACACTGAACATACAGTACAACATATGTCTTACAAATCGGATTAATGTACACTCTATATTAAAGAGATCATTTTAACAGGAAAAAGGTGTTGTTCTTGTATCTTCATTCTCTTACTGGAAGGCAGGCTTAGGAAAATGAATTATTGTCAACATTGCCCTCAGCACAGATCTGTAGATAATGGATTGTTCTGCTTGTATATAGAGGAGAGACAATCAATCATTAGCTGTATTTTCCTGCTGTGACATCTGTTTCTAACATTGTACTGCTCTGCAGCAGGTAGCTCAGGACACATTCTACCTCATTAGATCACAACTCTGATATGAAATGGCAATTACCGCAGGAGCAATGTGTTTGCAAACTTCATTAAATGAACCAACTCAAGTGCTCAAATAATGAACAAATAAACAGTGATAAAACTTTAATGCAATTCCTTTAACGATAGTGCCACCTAATTACCTGAGCATTTCATTTTAAGCAGCCCCAGGTAAACCCATATGCCATTTCCCAGCCTATCTCATTTGCATAATACTGTAGGTGGAAATGAAGCATAGTGCACAGTAAGCTACTGATAACACATGGTGGACTAAAGTAAATTAAAGGACATTTTAGGTGAGCATTTATTTTATTTTCGTAATTAAACAGAGGTCATCCTCTGGCAACCCTCCTAATTATGAAGAAAGCAATGTCAACATTTGCCTGTAGCTCAGCTTCTCCCACATGGTAACAAGCAATTTCCACTTTTTTATTTTTATAGCCAATAATTCTTTACCCCTTTTTCTCCCCATTTTAGTCGTTTTGCCAATTGATTCTTCCCCACACACATTTCTGTGTTGTCACTGCTGTCGTGTCCTACTGACTCACCTGCCAGTGAGGAGCCCCCACCAGGAGGACGTAGAGCCTTCGTTCTACTCCTCCCGCCCAACGCACCCCGCTGACAGGTGCCACCCTAGCCCGTAGGAGTACATGCAATGACCGATATCACCCTCCCCCCCCGGCTTCCCTCCCCCCCCGAGCACGGGCCAATTGTGTTCGTATAGACGCTCGACAAAGCCGGATGCACCACGGTGGATTCGAACCCACAACCTCAGTGGTGGTGGACAGTGACTTTACCACTGCGCCACCCGAGCACCCTGCAATTTCCACATTTTAATGACTTCTTTGGCGCCTTATACAGGCTATTAAAATCCCATACAATTTTATCATACATAGTGTGTACAGCAGTAAAATTACATATTAAACAGATTTAAACATAGTTATTGAAGAATATATTTTGACAGTATGTAGATTGACCTGAATCATGATTGTCATTATCCTGATCTTAATAAAGAAAAACATCAAAAAGAATACTGCACGTCTGTGGATTGCGTATGTACATCCGTCTGTAATCGCCCATGGACTGCCAGCGATTTTTGGTTTTCCTTACCTTTTCAACTAGTGACAGAATATTTATATCCAGTTGGATTGATCCCCTGACGGTTGCTAAACACGGAGGGTTTTACTGTGCATCCGCAAGAAAAAAAGTCATCGCGACCCCCCAGTCGCTGGTTACACGCCGTTGAATATAGCTCGTCTCGTCAAAAGTGCAGGGAGAAAAGAAGAAAAAAAGTTACAGCCATTTCCCCAAATACACTAAGCAGGAAGGGAATGGTGGTGGGGATCTTTCAATCACGTGATCTCCTGGATCTGTGTGACTTGAGGATGAAAATTGTCACTTGTGTGTTAGAGAACAGCGGCATCTGGTGGGAAACCACTGAAAATGAAAAAGTCGTCCACCACAGTAAAAGTCGTCTTTGGCAGGCTGGACCTTTTGGAAAAAAGTCGTAAAAGTCGTCCTTGGAAGTGAAAGAGTTACAGTGGAAAGGGTTTTTCTCCAGTCTGGATACGCAGGTGTGTCTTCAGATTAAGTAACTGACTGAAACTCTTGTCACACCGTTGACAGTGGTATGGTTTTTCTCCAATATGGACATTCTGGTGTTTATTCAGGTGAGCTAACTGACTGAAACTCTTGAACACTCTTCGTCAGGACATATACACTGGTCTCAGTGGGATGAAGTGTAAAGCTCCTTACACACCGGGGGTGATTTTTTCATGCGAATAATGTTTTTTTTTTAAACCTTATAAAGTCAATGCAAGCTTCCACGGAGTGAAAAAGCGAAGCGAAAAAGCGTGTTTTATTTATTTGGAACGAGTCCGAATTTTGCGTATATTCGCATAATTGCCGGTGTGCAATGACCTTTAGTCTTAAGTATCTTTATTTTTTGGTCTCCCCATTCCCCATATATGGAGTACCCTGATGTTTCAATATGACATCATAGTACTGCAGAAGCAAACATATTATATTTCTATGAACAAAAATCCTGCACACTGCTCTTGCTCAGCAGCCTCTGCTTTTATTTAAATTGACAGACGTTTCGGTCCCACTGGACACTCTTGATGAAGGTCCCGTGGGACCGAAACGTCTCTCAATCTAAATAAAAGCAGAGGCTGCTGAGCAAGAGCAGTGTGTGTGAGTTTTTGTTCATGAAAACATGTTTTCATGTTTGCTTCAGTTTTCATTGTCCAACGCTCCTGCATCCGAATGAAGTGGATGTGCAAATACTTCCTTTACATAGATCATAGTAGCCTACTGCCGTTATAGACTGGCATGGATTCCATATTTGGGCATGCCTGACACATAATATATGGGCATAAAAGGGACACAGGCAGACAGATACAGAAATCTCCTTATATGGGCATAAAAGGGAAACAGACAGACAGACAGACAGACGGGTACAATAGGTACTCTGACACTCTTACAACGGGTACAACGGGTATTGCATAACTGGGTGGGGCATGCATTTCCAACTGGCATCGTAACCAAGTAGACTGGCTAGTAAGCAATAAATATAGGATAAAAAATCATTAAAATGTAATAGTATAAAAACACTCAAAGGAATAATGCACGTCTGTATATTGCGTATGTATATCGCATCCTGGTGAAGGAACTTGTAGTGTGTGACCCGCTGTCGCCGATCAGTCATGTAGTCTGGAAACCACAATGACTTACAGTAAGACATCTGAAGACAGAGAGTTGAGTAGTGTGCAGTGCAGGATTAATGGAAGGGTGCTGAAGCACAGGGCACCAACCTTGGGGGGGCACCAAACGGCGGGGAGAAAGTGAAAGAAGACTGAACTATCGCCGAAAAGCAAATTTGAAGCAGCGGCTGCTGAAGGAGCGCTAAAATGGTGAAACGCGACGGTATTACTGTGTAAAACACACAATAAGTGCGGGAAAGTACATTGCCGGTAATGGTTGGTCCATATTTTCAGCAGCATTGCAGCACATGGCAGATATTTGATAACTTTCCCATCTAAGTTTCACACCGGTTTAAGAAATCTACTACTACACAAATACATTGGTCGCTCTTTTGTCAGGAAAAATAGGTTGGAACAAATTGGAACACTTGGAATACAGTCAACACAGGCTGTGGTAAAACAGCTCTTTCAGAAAGGCATCATTTCATCTGTCTGAGTCTTTTTTACCTCTAGAGTCTAGACAGAGACGATTTTCAAAAACGACATCACTTAAATAAAAAATAAACCTATCTATATTGAAGGCAGCAAAACAAATTGATAGAGACGTACAGTAGATATCTTGTCTTCAGTAGAACAGTCTATACCAGTGGTTCCTGGTAAACTTTTTAGCTCAAGACCCAAAAGAGAAATAAGACGTTTGCCCCGGGACCCAAACTAGTGAAAATAGCAGATCTACAAGCTCACAACGCATCGCTTCACGCCGCATTGCGAGCTTGCAGATCTACTGTTTTCACTACTTCTTAAAAGAAAAAATATTAGATTTATTTTCATTTTATTTAGGAAATACTTTAAAAAAATGTTGGAATTGTTTTTAATTGAGGGAAATCTGTGATCTTTTTTGTTAAAAAATAAAAATAAAAATTTAAATCATTTTTAAATATAGGAAACGGAAAAAAGGGATATATTTATTCGCGACCCATACAAATTGGTCTGCGACCCACTGTTTGGGAAACAGTGGTCTATACTAACACATTCAATGACTAAATCAAACACCTTTGAGTGCAGGTCGTTTCTGGCCAAGATCATTCCTTCCCTCACCATGCAACATTTCAGGGGACCCTGTAGCTAGCAAATCAGACCCTTTGTGGATATCTGCACATTGTTCACCCCTGGCTCAAAAAGTGAGAGGAACTTCTATCAATGAAAACTGTTCTGTGGCACATTGGCAATCAATGTTTTTTTTATAGTGAACAAAATCCTCCACCCTTGGAGGACAGAAGTTACAGCACAGGACAGTATCCCCAACTTAATGATTCAGAAGACTGCAGAGTAGTATAAGTCCTGTCTCGGTACCGAACGTTCAAACTGTCAGTCTCTGACACTAAGTACAAGGTGAAAGAATTGCTTCAACCTCATGCATTAGAAATGAGACTCTTTTCTCTCTCTCTCAATATATATATATATAATATATAACTGTTTTACACGGAGGCCTTTGCAGCGAGAAGAAGTCAAGGCACTGTTCTAGACCACTCAAACAGCTGGATATCTTGTGAGGATTTTCAGTGTGATCATAATCATTAGGGTTGTCCGATATTGGCTTTTTTACCGATAACCGATATACCGATATTGTCAAACTCTTAATTACCGATACCGATATCAACCGATACCGATATATGCGGGGATTACTGTGATTAGGGTAGGCTCAAATTTCATATCACACACACCATACAGTAAGAACTCCTGTAAATTATAAAAAAAACACACAAAAAAAATAAAAAATAATAATAATTTTTTTTTTTCAAAAACCGATACCGATATTTTCCGATACCGATGTTTATGCTAATATCGGCCGATAATATTGGGAGGCCGATAATATCGAACATCCCTAATAATCATAATCAGACGGGTGACAATTTTCCATTCAGGTACTGTACTGCCATTAAAAAGAAGGAAAGTAGGAAAGTATTCTAACAACCAAAGCCAAATATTTCTTATAACTTAACTTCTATAAAAAAAGATAAGAAAACGGAATCTCAGAAAACGTTGGATGTCATTCTATAGCACAGGAGGAGAGTGTTTTATTTCCACCATTTATCTTTGACCCATTTTAGTGTGGAACAGCTTGTTGATGTAGCTGCTGTCTGTCTGTCTTGTCCTGCGTTTGTACCGTCTCACCTAAAGTCATGCTGAACTTTGGTTGAACCTGCTGGGCATGATATACAGTACGTAAGTGCAAATATTGTCCATCATTTTCAAAAGTTCCTTGTGTGATCTGTGCGAGGGAGTGGGTAAATACATCTTCTTTCCTCTCTGCCTTAATTCACTGAGACGACAACAACGTGGATTCGGTCGGCATGTTTAAAAAGGGAAGTTATATCTTGGTACTCAACCCAAGGTTCTACAAAAGTTCAACATCACTTTAATGCTGGTGTTAATTGTGATTATGACAACTGAGAAGAAGTATCAGAGATCAGTTGCTCATCTTATTCCTTCACTTCCCTTGTTAACCCCCCCCCCCCTTCTCTCATTTTCCTTTTCCTTACTCCCACTGTTAACTTGTGTGAACAGCGGGAGAGATTGTGTTTGAAGCTGTCAGAGCCATGGGAGGGGGGGGGGGGGTGGGGGTTCATCGCTGACACAAAATTCTTAGATACTGTGTCTCGTCATGTGTCTATATACCATGGTATATGCACTCATTTACAATTACCACTGGTGTACTTGCTGTAATACATGAAAACACATCACATTCAATACTGAATTCAACACATCACAATTCAATACACTGAAAACTATTTTTACGTGCTTGGATGTTAAAATAAGCAGGCAGCATTTCATGGCTTCAGCCAGTGATGGTCAGCCATCTGGCCCAAGTGACACGTACACACACATCCAACTGGCAAACCACGTTAAGTCTATTTAATAGTCAGTGCGGCGTTCACTTCAGTAAACAGACAATGAGTGACCCTGCCAAGTAGAGCGGTGTCACTCTGTGTGCATATTAAACGTGCACAATCATTAACATTCTTCAACTTCCTAATCCGTTTGGCTTGGCCTAACAGTTCCATCATAAAGCACTTACGTGTAAACTCTGTCGGTGAGGCACTGCTCGCTGTCTTGAGAGTGAGACACAGGTGGAGAGAGAATCAATAAATCAATGAGATTTAACAGTGAATTTCACCATTACAATGCCATTCAATCAAGGGATTCTGTCTAATTGCTGATGGAGGAAATCTCTTTAAAATGGTTTTATATTGGTAATATGGTAATATTATCTGTCTCATTGGGGCCACAGTAAAGCAAAGATTCAGTAAACCATAGTAGCTGTTATGAAGATTTCTTAGGCGCTAGTTAGCTGGGTGAATTAGTCACTCTAATCCTCTATGTCAGATGGCTGTGCAGAATACAGAATAATGACTATTAATGATGATCACTATTTGTATCTCTCTAGTCGAATAGTTCAGTTCTCTAGTTATCTTCTTGCTTCTTCTTGGAGTTAGATTATTAATGATTATCTAGGTATTCTGAATATAGTCGAATAATGAGTATTTGATTATTAATGATAATCAGGATATTCTGACTATAGTTGAGATATGGAATTCTAACTCTATTGAGAGTTCTATCTGCTAGATCTCTGTTGGTTGGAATATCCTGCTGACATTGAGAGTTCAGGTAATGCTGTGACGTCACGCTGGCATTGTGCCCGATTAGGTGGTGGTCTCATACTGGACATGGTATCCTGAGGCTTTTTTTTTTTCATCCTCTTTTTCCCCGTGGCCTCGCGGCCCAAATACCGATTCGCGGCCCACGCGAGGTCGCTCCGCGGCCCACGGGGGACGAATCCCCGCCGCCCCCCCCCTGAGCCTATGTGGTACGTTCCCTAACCTATCCTGTTTGCCCTACACATCCATACATTCTGACAGAAGGACAAAGCGACTGACTCCCTCACCTGTGGCCACAGCGCTTGTGGTGGTGTTGTTCCTGGTTGCCATGGCTTCTGTCACCGTGGGGTTAAGTGGGAGCTCTCTGTAGAAGACGTGGTACCCCGCCAACACACCGTTAACACTGTCATCACTGGGCAGCTGGAAACACAAACACACACACACACACACACACACACACACACACACACACACACAGAACATTAAAATGGTGTGGCTAATCCAGCAGCTCGCTGTCTACCAGGATCTCCTGCTGTGCCCATTACCATTGTCTGTGTGTTACCGTGGTGACTGACAGCCCACTGACAGCCTGGCAGAACAGTCTTACACTCTCACTGTCACCTCCGAAAGACACCACACACACACACACACACACACACACACACACACACACACACACACACACACACACACACACACACACACAGTTTCAGCACTCTAGTAAAACATGATGAAGAGTATATATATAGTCAGGTGCTTTCAAACACAGTAGAAAGAGGTTGAGGATAAAAAAAAAAAAAAAAAGGTAAATGGTCATTTATATAGCGCTCTTATCCAAAGCGCTTTACATAGATTGTGCATACATTAACACATTCACACACACATTCATACACCGATGGCGGAGGAAACCATGCAAGGCACCAACCTGCTCATCGGGAGCAATTAGGGGTTCAGCGTCTTGCTCAAGGACACTTCGACACTAACTCTGGGGGAGCCCAGGATCGAACTGGGAACCTCGCGCTTCCCACCCAGCCACTGTACCCCTGAGCCACTGCCACACACCACAATGCAGGTCCACATACGTTGTGTGCTTGTAGATCTGCTATTTTCAAATGGACGAAATGTATTTAGGGTTGAAGTGGTTAATGTATGTTTTGTAATAATAATCAAAATCTACAAAGTAACTAGTAACTAAAGTTTTCTTATAATTGTAGTGGAGAAAAAGTATAATTCAGTATTTGTCTCTGAGATGTAGTGGAGTACAAGTAAAAGTACTGAAAATTGGAAATACTCCAGTAAAGTAAAAAATCACACCCTGTGTGAAGGAAGCGGTGCCTTTGGGGCGGGGCTTCACTCATTTCAGTTCGTCCCTATTGGTGGTCTGAGTCCACTTACCAAATTTGTACTTGGTAGCATGCTGCAAACGCTGTTTAAAGCCCAGCCAATGGGCAGACAGAGGGGGCGGGGCTTAAGTAATTACAGTTTGTCCCTATTGGTGGTTTTAGTCCATGTCCAAAATTTGTACTCCGTAGCATGCTGCGAACTTGAGTTATGGCTGTTTAAAGGCCAGCCAATGGGAAGACAGAGGGGGCGGGGCTTGAACAATTCATGCTCGGCCCGTATTGGTGGTCTAAGTCCACATACCAAATTTGGACTTGGTGGCATGCTGCAAACTGGAGTTATAGCTGTTTAAAATCCCGTGCTCATACGGGCGGACGTCCCTGGGGGTCCCTGGACCCCTCTTTGATAACCAGTGGCACGTGTGGCAAATGAGAGGAGAGATGGCATAGGCAATCTCCAAGTCCGTGTGTGTGTGTGTGTGCATGTGTTTGTATGTGTTGCTTCTTTGCCGTGCTCATCCCGGGCTCATACGGACACACAGACGGACACACAGACGGACACACAGACACCGAGTCAAAGCCACGTATAGAGCGGTTGGCACCGCTAAAAATACCTCAAAACTGTACTTAAGTACAGTACCTGAGTAAATGTACTTTATACCACTGGTACATTAGTAACATTACACTGCAGCAGCAGCCTGATGTGCAGTTCCTTTTCTGCATGCTAATAGGCAACAAGTAGCTTCTCCCCTGTGCCACGGGCAATTTGCTTCAATTGAAACAATAAAGAAGGTATTTTGTTGCGAGGCCAGTTATTTGTGATAACAAGAACAGCTTCCAGCTAGAGCCCTCTGCACATCAGGACTGTTTTCTTATAGTCCCATGCACTCCCACTGGATTTCTGACCATTTCTGCCCCCGCTCCCGCAATGGTTTCATTCCACGCTGTCTGCAGTTTATTTCTGACTGCCCGATCCTGCCCGCAGCAAAGTTTAAGTACCGTCTGCTCCCGTCTGTATTTCCACTGGGACCCAAATACATTACCGAGAACACAGAATGAGAGCGAGAGAGAGACACGGCCATTACAGTACCATGGACAGCAGCAACACAGTGTGCTGGGCTTACTGCATGTCAGTAGGTTATTAATAAACACAGATGCATATACTGTACCTTGTCGGTAACAACGTTTCGAAATCACGTCCTCTGCATGTAGACATAAGATAAATGTGTTAATTTCTAGCCTGCTCCAGCTATAGTCGCCTTTGCTCCCACGGGACCTGCGAATTCCCATACAGGGCTCTACTTCCTGCTGCTTCTCCATCCGACACCTGAAAATTCTGTCTTCCTCAAGACCAGGGGCATTTGTAGGGGGGCTGCCCATTAGTCTAATGGGTCATTATTCCCATGTCCCAGAAGTCCAATAGCGTTAGGTTAGTGTGAGGTTAGGGTTAGGTTTAGTTATAGTGCGTCAGCGTGCCATCGGACCAATGGTAGGAACAATGGGAAATTAGACTAAATGGCATACCGTTTGAAGCATTTTAAGTTTAAGATTAGAGGCTTAGCCCCTGTATTTGACTGACTGGTTGCCAGAAGTCTTTATTGACAAAAATGCATGTACTCTACTCTGACATGTATTTGTACTGCCTGATAGTTTATTGTCATTGTGGTCCCTTGAGTGTAAGTGTGTGTGTACTGTATGTAAACTGAGTGTCCAGGGGTATCCTCCCCTGCTGAAACAGTTTGTGGAATTACATACAGTACAGTACAGCTGAAGAACTGTGACAGTAAATACAGAAATAAATAATAATGCCTCATTTTGTGGAGGAAAACAATTGTCTCAATTTATTTGAATTTAACTTAAGAGATATTAATTATGAATTATTTGATACCTATGGGTCATACCTAATTACACGCAAAACGACAGTAGAGCCCCTGCTATAGCACCCACTGGCGATGTGTGTGTAATTTAGCCTATAGAGGTTTAAACTGAAATAATTCTGGTGAGCAAATAATAACAAGCTGCATGGTCACCATGGTGTGGTGGCATGTGCAAAAATCTACTATGTTAGATTGTGTAAAATCAGTAAAATAAGTTTTATTCATATTTCGTTTTATTCTCACCATATTCTTGTCAAACAATGTAAACCATGTAAAGTTTAACCAGCGTGAACAACAGCCACAGAGCTGTGTATCAGCTGTAGGAATCGGCGGACACATTGGGAGGAAGTAGAGACAAAGGCTGTGCCGTGCTCTCGTCTTTGGCATTCATGATGATTTTGTTTTAAATAAATTTAAGATGGAACAAATTATGTTGGTTCCGGATCCCAATCCTACGCCACGCCCCACCCCCGATGCCACTGATCCAGACAGCTTAGTGTCTGTTAGACAGGAGAGGACTGGTTAGAAATTCACCATGAGAACTCAACATGTATAATGAGACAGGCATAGGGACAAGGACTTCTTCCTGTGGGATTGTGGGTATCGCAGGAATAGGACATCAAAGGTACCAGGCTTAGAGTTGGCTAGGCAACAGTAGGATAGTGTGTGCGTGAGTGTGTGTGTGTGAGCGCGTGTGCGTGTGTGTGAATTTATATGCACACATAGTCAGCCTGGGTTTTCCTGATATTTTGGTACCCAAGGCGTCTTGGTGGAAAGCAACAGTTATAAGGACAGATAACACCCTGAACAATGCTCCACACATCCTTGACTCTTTTCCCACCTGGCTGCCAAACTGTGGAATAAACTCCCCCATTGCAGCCAGAACTTCAAAGTCACTGCCAGTTTTCTGCCGCAGTCTGAAGACTTCAGACTCCGCCTCAACCGCTAATACTCTCTGAGTATCCCTTGTTGTCACTTTTGTTTCTTTAAACGGGCCCAGAACAGCGTCAAAACAAGGACATAGTGCGAAGGAGGGAGGCTGAAACGTTCAGATCAACACAAACCAACGGGAGCAGCACCATGCACATATCACAAGGAAACACAGACAATCCGTGCATACAGTATGTGCACACACATGTCATGCTCTCATAAACTGTACCCTCATCATTTAGTGTACTTGCACTTGCAATCCGTCTCTCTCTCCCTCCACTGTCAAATCAAGGCTCAAAAAAGAACCCCCCCCCAAACTCACCTACTGACCACTGTGACCAATGCTATCAGACTGGGGTTGTATTGGACAGCTCCCAGGTGTTAGTGTGTGTGCCTGAGTGATGATTGTGAATTAGGACGTTGAAAAAGAGCATTTGTGTTCAGCGAACTTACACTGGATGATTACATGTTAACAAAAGAAAAGCTTGTAATTAGCTACTGAAGTACTGTCACTCTGACATGTACTGTAGTGTACAAGTATAGGCTACTGTCACAAAGGATACAACGGCCAGTATGAGACCACCACCTAATCTAGCCAGTGTGCTAGACGTCACAACTCACAGCATGACGTCACATCTCTAGTTATATACTTTAGACAGAAGAGGTCTATCCGGATGGAACTCTCAACTAGTGAGATTAGGTGGCTGGTGGCGTGGAATTCTGGATCAATCAGTATGAGGCACATCGGAGTCGAGACAATATTCTAGGTGGTGATGATTTATGCTTTCTGTACATAAAGAATAAATGGATATCATGGGGAGAAGTACAATAAAATTCATGTAAGTGGTACGGTAGTTCTGCCAACAGCACAGGACAGAGATCATAGTTATACTGTATACTGCTTCAAGGACAAACTGAACCATAACAAGATAGACTGTATCAAAACAATAGCTATTAGGCCTAGTGGAGACATCTAGGCTCTTACAAGCTGTCAAATATCATAAAGTATTTATTATAAGTGATTGTAAAATATAAAGGTTAGATATAAGCAGCCATATAATTTCTTCCTCCATTATATATAAGCAGCCATACAATTTCCTTCTCTATTATATATATAAGCAGCCATATAATTTCTTCCTCACTGGGATCCTCTCCTCTTCTGCAATCATCCTGATTACCCTCCTCTCTTTGCTCATCTGTCCCTGATCTCTACATCAGATATACCCCCGTATCTCCCTTACTGCTGTATCTTTAGAGCTGTCTGCGTGTGGTGTGCCCATACAGTGCATTAGTGAGTTATTTTGAAACCCCAACCCATTATGAGAGACCTACCCGACCCATTGACCCAAACCAGACCCTGACAAGAACCGTAAATGTTTTTCGTGGGCAGGGTTGAGGCGCCCCCCTGAACCCGTGACAATTGCATCTGAAGCTTACCCGAACCCGCACGACCAGCAGTGGTGGAAAAAAAGTACTCAAAGGTTTTACTTAAGTAAAAGTATCAATACTGCATTGTAGAACTACAAAGTTACAAGTGCAAGTCCGGAATTCAAAATGTACTTGAGTAAAAGTACAAAAGCATTGGTATCAAAATATACTTAAAGTACAAAAGTAAAGGTACTCATTACACAGAAGGTCCCATTTCACAAGTTTTCAAATGTATAACAAATATTTTCAAATGGCCGAAATGTATATAGGGCTGTGTGTTTTGTAATAATAATCAAAATCTACAAAGTAACTAGTAACTAAAGTTTTCAAATAATTGTAGTGGAGTAAAAGTACAATATTTGCCTCTGAGATGTAATGGAGTAGAAGTATGAAAGTACAGAACATTGGAAATACTCAAATAAAGTAAAAATACCTCAAAAAGTACAGAGTAAATGTACTTAGTTACTTTACACCACTGCCGACTAGTGGGACAAACCACAGGACGGGTCGACCCGTGCATCACTACCATGTATCATGATAAAGTAGTTGATCTGTAGACTTCACACGGGGCCTCGCATTATCTCACAGATGCCTCTGTGTTCCTCTATGGTTCACATACTGAGCAGTAGACTCATTTAATTCCACTGATTGGTGTTAAGTAGCGGTAGAGAGGATTAACTCTACTGCAGCCTACAGGCTAACAATCCCAATATTGTGCACGTGTCTACAAATTGTCCTGAGAATAGAGTTTATCTGTGTGCATGTATGTGTGTGCATGTATGTATGTGTGTGCGTGCGTGCGTGCGTGCGTGCGTGCGTGCGTGCGTGCGTGCGTGCGTGCGTGTGTGTGTGTGTGTGTGTGCGTGTGCGTGAGTGCGTGCGTGCGAGCAAACACACAGAGATGTGAGAGAGAGATAGCATGCTTATTGATATGCAAATGAATACATACCCAAAGGAATAACAATTATCCTCTCTCTTTCTCTCGTGATTGTAAATAGCATTTCCAATGGCTTTCTTAAGATCAAACATCTCATGTAACCACAGCACAATCAAAGAGTGGTTGAACAATTTACAATCACCACATGTAGCGTGTGTGTGCATGGCATGCACGCGTGTGTGTGTTTTTGAGAGAGTGTCGCACACACAGATGTGTGTGCGGGCTCTGCTTGCAGGGTGTAGTGAAGCGTCTAGTGCATAGAGACGTTGCATGTGTGCATGTATGCATGTGACCCTTCTCCCTTAGTCCCTGCCGCTGAACAACCCAATCTGGGTAAGTGACGCCGGGTGCATAAGTCTTCCGAGGTAAGTACATAGCCTCTCCTTCACCAAGACTCCTATTGTGCCTCCCCGTGGCAGCTCACGGTATCTCGCGAGGCCAGGCTAAACCAGAAGGGACATTTCGGAGCAGCAGCGGTCCCTATAGAGGTGAGGTGTGCAGGCCCACGCCAGTGTGAACCTGCCCTGGCACCCCACCCCGGGCTTACCCACTACCATGTGGGTAAGCCCAGAGGTGTGTATTCACAATGGGCAGCATACCGACAGACCGGATCTCTGGCAGTCCCCTGCAACTCCAAACAGCAGAAGGTCGTCATGAGTACTACTCATGCCACTGGGAGAAGCTGGATGGAGCCAAGACAGTGAGAGTACGTACTGCGCACCCCTACGCTCACTCAAACCTTCTCTCTGCGCATGCAGACCCATTAGCGGTGGGTGCAGGTCAGGCGCATCTAGCCCAACCCTACACACAGGTGGCACGGGAGTGATGGTCGCTGAGATGTGGAACGGAACAGTATGTCTCTCCGGCAGCTTCCCGTGTGACTGAGCAGCTCCGCTCTGCTCACCCCGAAGTGGGAGAGGCCTAGAAAAGGTGGCCCAAAAATAGCTTGTTCTTCCTCAATCCGGACAGCTCATCGCTACTCTCACACAAAGAAAAAGAAGATACCACTTACAGTTGCAACCTGGAACGTGCGCGCCCTTTTAGACGCATCCAAGGAATCCTCTCGTCCTCATACTGTAGGAGAACAGCAATGGTTGCCCACGAGCTGAGGAAATACAATGTGGACATAGCAGCACTCAGCGAAACCCGCTTTCATGGTGAGGACTCTCTATGAGAGATTGGAGAAGGATACACCTTTTTCTGGAAAGGGCAAATTCCCCTCAGATTCTTGTCACCTCCATGGGGTAGGCTTTGCTGTGAAAGCATGTCTGCTTAAAAAGCTCTCAGAAACACCAACAGGCATCAGTGAAAGGCTGATGACATGGCGCATTTCCCTCATGAGAGGTCGACATGTAACTCTTATTAGCTTCTACAGCACGTTGGACACTGTCATCTAGAAGACTCCACCCAATGACAAACTCCTGTTAATGGCCGACTATTTTGTATTTTGATATACTACCGAGATTGTGATTGGTTACCTTTATGAAGACAGAGACACAAACAGAGATACAGACCCTGTTGTGGACGGCTTGGCCCCTCAGGAGCATGCCGTAAAAAAATGCATTTGACTTGGAAAATGCATAAATGTTGGGTGTCTGACAAGCAGTGGTGGACAAAGTACTCCACCGTAGTATAGATACTCCTGGTCAAATATTACTCAAGACGTTGCTCTGTAAAATTTGCACTTAAAGTTAAAGTACCGTAGTACTTACTTTTAAAAATTCTTAAGTATTCAAAACATTCTTTAAAAAATATATTTTGTTACCGTCCACCACTGCTGTATTGATCTTTAATTGTTTGATGGAAGGCTCCTTACATAAACAGGACAATCATAGGATGCAGCTCCGAAAAAAGGCAATAAAAAAGTATCCGGCTGTTAATATTTTAATGTACGTCTATCTATCCGGCGGTCTGCGCTTGTCAAATGCCCTGACAGTTAAAGTGTGGCTATGTGCACTCAAACACAGAGGAGATTGAAAGAGTGTGTGTAAGAGAGAGAGAGAGAGAGAGAGAGAGAGAGAGAGAGAGAGAGAGAGAGAGAGAGAGGGTGGGAGAGAGAGAGATGGGAGCGTAATTATTTAATTTCAGGAGCGCAAGGTTATCGACCGTTCCCAGAAATAAAAGCATTTATTGATTCTCTCTGAAGTTTAATTAATCTGTACTCAAGAGCTCAAATAACTCACACACACACACACACACACACACACACACACACACACACACACACACACACACACACACACACACACACACACACACACACACACACACACACACACACACACACACACACACACACACACACACACACACAAAAGGAAAACATTTTTAGGTAAAAGGAAATTCTCTCTTTTCAGGGGATTAAGATCGATTCCTGCACGTCAGAGAGAAGTCTTTATTAGGTCCACTGGGTGAGGATGGACCATTAGACCACTGAGGTGGAACAGGGCATTACAGACAGAAGATTGTGATAATTATGATAACATTATAATGGGATATCCCATTCAGTTACAGTGCAGGGTCATAACTGATCGCTTTGGACTGGAATAGCTCAAAACGATTCAGGCATTTTCAACAAAGACAATGGTCAATTACACTATCATGATTTTTATCCAACAATTCATTTATTAACCGATTTACAGGACCACGGTGAGAGATAGGACAGGATATGTATAACGAACAGAGGGACATGCTTGTTTGAAGCAATATACGTCACTTTGGGAGTCAACTTCAATGGGAGTTCAACAGCAGTTATTTTCACCTAGCAGCATTCGGGGCCTTTTCACTAACTCTCAACATCAATAACTCTAAACCAGAAAGAAAAGAAAAACATTTGCATATAATGACCCTGGAACTGTGTATAACAAAATTATAATTCCTGCCTGGAGGTTTCTGTTAGAGGTATGACATTTAGGATAGAAGCAAAAGAAAAGACACGAGCAGTGTGACAGGAACCTTGAATGGCCGTGATTTGTGGGTAACATTTAAGGTTGTCCAGAGAATTTGTGTGCGTGAAATAATATGTGTTTTTCTTATTTCAAAGTGAAATACGGCTCTAGGGGGCTGGTGTTGGGTTCTGGCCATAAATGCAGCAAGACTGGGTTTGACATGAAAGTAAGTTTTCTCAGTAAGCATTTCCTCTGCAATGGCGAAAGGGATGGTAAATCAACTCCACACAGCTGTGTGCGTGTGCGTGTGTGTGCGCGCGCGCGCGTGCGTGCGTATGATTTTGTTGTTAAATTATGATTCCACACTTTCCTTACCAGTCACACAGCATTATTTCCTGGAGTTACCGCTACAAAGAAAACCTCCACATTCCCTTTCTGTAAACATTTTTTAACTATCTTTTCTGCATGTTTTAGGGTTGGATGTGTCAATTGCAAGAGCAAATGGGGCCAAAAGACAATCTATTGATGCACTCATGCATGCCGTAGAAAAACGCACTTAATAATTTGCTTACATTTTTATGCTGTCATCAAGAGCCTGTATATTTATTCATTGTATTTTGTGGAATGTCATTTCAGTTGCAGTCATGATGGAACCAACAGTAAGGGGTGGGGGGAGGGGGGTAGTGAAGGGAGGGTAGCCCCTAGTGATTTTGTTTTTGTGTACACGGTTAACTGTTCAAACATCCATCCCAACATAGGTGTGTGTGTGTACATGCGTACCTCTCGGTTCTGTGGTGATGACCAGGGCCTCCTGTGACTCTCCCCAGCCCAGGGAGGTGCGAGCGGTCAGTCTGAACAGGTAGGTCTGTTCCGCTGACAGGCCGGTCACGTGAACTGACGGCCAGTGGAGCCCACCTCCACCGTGGTCCAACGCTGGGGGTCCCCACTGTCCAGCCTGTAGGAGATCTGGTAACCTGAGGTGGGAACGCAGGGAGAGAGAGAAAGTTGCGTGTTTATTTTAGATTTCTGAACCCAAAATATGGTGTACAGACTGTACACACACACACACACACACACACACACACACACACACATATATACATAGCCTTGCTGCGAATCTACAAAAAGAACATTTCAGGATGTTTCTGCAGAGATTTGGAGCTGTATAGGGCAAGAACTTCTTGCTGTTGAATTGTTATTATCTCATGTATGGAGACCTCAGAATCCCCTCTCTCTCTGGTATCTATTTCTCACAAACATGCACAGAAAATTTGGTTGTGTGTGCATGAGGACACATTGAGGTTAGACAACACTCCATATTTGGCCATAGCTGCAATGACACAACACTGGAGGATTGGAGGTGTGTCTCCCCCCCTCAAACATGGTCAACCATCACTCACACTGCCCTGCCCTCCATCCATCCCTTCCCCACTGAGAGGGCAAATACCACACGCACCCACACGCACGCACGCACGCGCCCGCGCACACACACACACACACACACACACTCCTCCTCTAACCCCTAGTTCTGCCTTTCTTCACTTAGTTTCCATTACAGCAGCTCTCCATCATCATCCTCTCTTCATCAACCACTTCTCTTGTATTCACTGACTGTGATTTGCTCTTTGATAAACAAGATGTGTTTTGATTTGAAAGAGAGAGAGAGAGAGAGAGAGAGAGAGGGAGGGAGGGAGGGAGCGAGCGAGCGAGCGAGCGACACAGACAGACAGACAGACAGACAGACACAGACAGAGCATTTCAGGAGATTAATTTAACTCCATAATGAAAAATGGATTGCGTCAACATCAGAAGCTTGTATTATGCATGTAAAATGTCTTTTTAAAGTTCATATTGTCTTTCACTATTCCTGATAATGTTCCACATCAGTAAATGCATGTTTGTGTGTGTGTGTGTGTGTGTTTGTGTGCGCGCGCGCGTGCGTGCGTGCATGCGTGCGTGTACTGTATGCACATACAGTACACGCACGCACGCACTGTATGTGTGTGACTGTGTGTGTGTGTGTGTGTGTGTGTCTGACAGACACAATGAGGGATTATTATACATAGCTGGGAATAGCTGTTTCATCCTGAAATGAGAAAAACCTTTCAAACGTGACACCGCTTGATGGAGGATGAACACTTTTCTGTATGTGTTAAAATTAATGTGTGTGTGTGTGTGTGTGTGTGTATTTGCATCTGCGGGTGTATTCTATTATTCATAAGACCAGGATACTTCTGTTCTGAACAACACTGTATATGGTTACCAAATGTCTACATTACTGTCTGAGCACACACACGCACACGCACACACACACACGCATCATGTTCTCCATGCTTGGCTTATGGAGGGGGTCTGAAGGGCAGGGGCGGATTAACCCTTCGTGGTGCCCGGTGCTTGGACCCGGTTCGGTGCCCCCCGGGAGCGCCGATTTTCGCCGTTCTTTTTTTCTTCACGCCGTTTGGTGCCCCCCCCAGGTTGGTGCCCTGTGCTTCAGCACCTCAAGCCCGTTGGATAAGCCACCACTGCTGAAGGGTGAGCCAAACCCAGACAAAGGAGCAGTCAAGCGGGGTGAAGACAAGCTGCAGGGACCAGAGAGGTGAAAACCCCAACGACAGAGGTGACAAGTGGACACTGCTGTTAAAATCACTATCTAAGTGATTAGTTTAGTTTAACACTCATAAATATATTTTTTAAACTTTTTTACATCAAGAGCAACCCACTTTGCTCAGCAATTTGATTTACAGTGTAAGGACAACTGACATATTTATTGCCTGTGTAACACGTGTAACACCTTTGTATATAATGGACTCCAACCACCATATAAGGCATTAATCCTGGGCTAGTGATCTGTAAGGTTCGGCTACTGGAGCATTTAAGAGTAAATAATTATGAGACCAGACAGGTATGTATGATATAATAAAGAAGGGCCGGCTTGTATTCAGAAAGATAATAAAGAGGAATGGTACCAAAAATACACAAAACAGACAGACAAAATACAGTGAGCTCAATAACA
Source organism: Gymnoscopelus microlampas (assembly GCF_963454915.1). Lineage (NCBI taxonomy): Eukaryota > Metazoa > Chordata > Actinopteri > Myctophiformes > Myctophidae > Gymnoscopelus > Gymnoscopelus microlampas. The sequence continues at coordinate 53,051,226 of NC_139939.1, read as the reverse complement.
GTGCAAATGTAACTTCTTTGCCTCAGTGATGAAATCACTGTAACATTTAACCTTTTAAACCCTTAAGATATTTTTAGTGGAATACCCTTTAAGTTTAGGCCTTTTAATCTATGGGTTATGATCTACGGGTGCACCCTGGTAAGTATCCGTTTTAGTTAAATATCCTTTTAACTGTAGATATCTTTTTAAATTGCAAATATCCTTTTTAACTGTAGAGTGAGTATTTTAAATTATGAAATATGGATCCATGAACTCTAATACCCAACACAGTATGACTTTACAATTACATTCAAATCAACACACAATGATATACATCACTCCACTGTCAATAACCCCACCATGAATCACAAAGGTGTGTACTGTATGTGAGGGAGTCCACTGACAGTCCAACTACACAGTGGAGTGCAGTATTATGGGATGTATGCTGTGCAGATCAGTGTGTTGTGTTCAGTTCAGTTCTGTGTTTTGGGAAAAGCTCTGTCCTACCACACTGGTAAAACCATATAAGGGCAGAGGGCAGAGGTGGTGGTCTCCAAGGAAAATCAAAAGGTGGTCTTCACATGCATTCGATCCTGGGTTGGTAGCTCGCCATCCTTGGTAGACCTAAACTCTGGCCTCATCCAAAAAACCTGACCTGTATGCCATGCATACAGGACCACAATGAAAAACTATAATTAACAGTAATTCAGAACAGCATTTCAGAACAACATTTCACAATAGTGTCTTTCAATCAAAATAAAATACAATAACAATCTCTTCAGTAACACACTTCTTATAAAATAAAACACATTCTCATAATGAAATAAAATAAGATGCATTGTATTAAAGTGCTTTTTCTCACCAATGACATCCAATTATAGTGCTCCTCTAACCACCAGGAATGGTGGTGCAGACAGAGCAGCTACACCCAGCACACATTCAGCTAGGAATGAAAGGTGTGGAAAATAACCTTAATTAGAAATCCATTTTATCAAAAGCTAAAATATGACAAAATGTACAAAAATGAAACACACAGCCATCCACAGTGGTGACATAAAACAGCTCTGTTCCATTTAGAGTGCAAAATATATCTTATATAATTAACCAGGTAGGTTAGCTTGGAACACAATGCTAGCACTAGCCAATTGTGCTAACTCTGCATTGGCATTGCATGGTAACTTAGCCTATTAGCTGCTATCATGGCTAACAGCATGGCTGCTTTAGCTGCTAAAGTAGCAAACAAAGTTTATAGCAACTCACCAATGTTATCAGAAACAAACTCTTTGCCCTCTGGCAAGAGTGAGATGATGGGCAAAGTGTGTGCTGTCTGGTGTGGCTTCTATATTACTTTATAGCAACTTAAAAGTATTATTTGTTCTTAATTAGAGCTCTGTGGCTCTTTCACTCTGTCTCTCTCAGGGATCTCTCTTGCAGTGAAGGTTGCCAGGTTGGATTCTGGGGTATAGGGATTCACAGCAGAGAATTGGGGCAGTGACAGAGAGGGGCGGGACAACTAATTGAGGGGTGTTGTCTGATTGGGGGAATTCATCTGTCAGTCTCCTTGGCTGGCTTTCTGTCAGCAGCAGGGTTGTTGTTGACAGGCCAGTCAAGTTAGGTAGGCTTGCTCTGTTTCTTCAATAGTGACATTACTTGACAGAATATCCTCATTTATTAATACATCTGGTAACCAGTCTATATGACCTGGGTTACACCTGCATGTGTGCAGAACACGTATACATCCACAATGACAGAGATGACAAGTGGACACTGCTGTTAAAACAAAAGAACTGGACAAAACACTGGAGATCTGCCTCAGTGATCCCAGAGAGAGAGAGAGAGAGAGAGAGAGAGAGAGAGAGAGAGGAAGTAGTCCCCGTATATCCTCTTGACTGTGATCTCCTCCTTTTCTCCCTCTACACCAAATGTCTTGGCTTTGTCATCTCTGCTCACAAGCTCTCCAATCACTGTTGTGCTGATGGCTCATGGCAATTTTCCTTCACTCTGCCACTTAGGTTGAAGAGCGCATCGCTGCATACCTGACTGACATCTCACAGTGGATGTGTTCTCACCACCTCAAGCTCAACACAGACCAGACTGAGCTTCTCTTCTTCATAGATAGGTCCAGCCCCCTGCAGCATCTCACCATTTCCGTCAACAACTCCCTGTGGCTTCTGGTCCAACTGCCAAGAGCCTGGGTGTTGTCCTGGACAGTCAGCTGTCCTTCAAGTCACACATCGCGTCGGTCACTCGATCCTGTAGGTTTACAATTTACAACATCTTAAGGATCAGTCCCTGCCTCACCCAGGAGACCATGCCCAGCTCCTTATCCAGGCCTCAGTCAATTCAGATCTTGACAACGGCAACCCCCTCATCACTAGCCTCTCGACATGCTCACTTAAGCCACTCCAAATGATCCAGTATGCTGCAGCATGCTTGAATTGCCTTGTGTTCAACCTCCCTAATTCCTGGCTGGGTGGGGGGGGGGGGGTCGTTCAACCCTTTACGGCACTGGGAGCCAATCAAGGTGAGACAGTTCTCTGAAGGGAGTTATGGAATATGCACCTATACAGTATGTCTTCTGTCTTTAAAGAGCATGCACGGATGCTGACATGCTGACGCACACGCACGCACTCACGAAAAGGAGATACACTTTGAGACACAAGGCATGCACGCACATAAGCACGATCAAACCACCTGCTAAATCACGTGCACGCACACACACACACACACACACACACACACACACACACACACACACACACACACACACACACACACACACACACACACACACACAAATGCATAAATGAAAAAGCACTTTGCATCTCACAGAAATATGTATATTTATGTGATGTGTCAAACTCTGAAGCACCTCTTAAAAAACCTTTTACTGTTTCCTCTCCTCTTTGACATCCCACCTCCTGCTCGCTGTCACCTGCTTCCCCTTTTATTTTACACTCCCCCCCCCACCCCTCTGTCACCCACCTCCTCTCATCTCCTCTGTGCATCACAACAACACAGTAAAATGACGGGTCCAATCGGTTCCACTTGTACCCATAAGAGTACAAGTGGAGTTAAATGAACACTGAGGATTTTACTGACCGTGAATGTATTACTGTACCCCTCCGCCATGACAGGAAAAAAAACAATTACCGCATGTTTTGGTTTGCTGTAGGTAAATAATTTGTCATTTTTTTAAACTAACACTGTAGAGTTCTGTACCAGCCAATCACAGCTGCTTTGAATGTTCCAGTCATTAGGCCCCATTTAGCATCAGGGAGCCAGAATACACACTGTCACATTAGTGTTATTACACTTAATGTACGGCTTAGAATAATAGCCTTACCTAAAACCATTGTGATGGTTCCATTACTGCCGAAAAGACCGCAGGAAAGCTTAGCCTGGACGCTAACAGTAAGGTTCTTTCTTTTTAAAGAATCCTATTAGCATGCAGCGCAGGTAGCCAACAGCGCCTCAGTCTCTCTGTCTGATTTGACAGGCTCTTTCTCATTCCAACTCTTAAATGGAAAATACTGTTTTCCATTGATGTTATAATAGAGGGAAGGGATGGGGGAGACAGAGAGAGAGAGAGAAAGAGAGAGAGAGCGAGAGAGAGCGCGAGAGAGAGAGAGAGAGAGAGAGAGAGAGAGAGAGAGAGAGAGAGAGAGAGAGAGAGAGGCGGGTGGAGGGGGGGCATTGACTGTAAGGAGAAAATTACATTGTAGTTTGTGCTGTTAGTGGTTTGCACTGTGAATGGGAAATGTGTCAGATTAGCCATATAGCACTGATAACTAGTACAGTGTCACCCATTAAACCACCTTAACCCTGCAGCTGGTGAACACACGCATGCACGCACTCACACAGCAACCAAGACAAACAATGCTTCTTAATATGTAAAGATATGCATAAGAAAATGGTGTGCGATGTTCTTCTTTACGTGCGGGACGTATTGATGCCAGGCCTTCATTTGGGACTGATTTGGTTCAAGCTGTGGCTCTATAATGACTCAACCAAAGTCTCTTTATAATTCTTCTCTAACAGGTGAATGAATCCCATTGAGATACAAGATATTTTTAAGAGAGCCCTGTTCAGGGTAACAGCAGTGCAAAAAACATGTACAAACATTTACATACAAAACAGAACATTTAAAATAAGTATAAAAGTGTCATAAGGCAAGATAGTAACAGTACCCATAGAAGCATACAATAACACCCTTAGCTATAGGGAAGCAGGTGCACTGTCTGACGGAGTCTGCCATCAAATCAGACAGTAAACCTTTTAAATAACCTAAGCGAGATCGGTTCCTTAAGCGTCAGATCCGTCTGCAAGTTACTCCAAGCTGCAGCGGCAGCACACATGAAGGCTCGTTTGCCAAGCTCAGTTCGAGCTTCAGGAACAGTGAGTGAGAGAGGGTGCCGCTTGAACGTAAACTGTAGTTACAGTTTTTTGGTGAAATATACCCACAAAGGTAGGAGGGAAGCAAACCAAGGATAGATTTATAAATAAATGGTATGTGCCAGTGAGCAGTGGTGTAAAGTAACTAAGTACATTTAGTCAAGTACTGTACTTTTTTTCTTTTTTTTTTTTACACATTTTTAGGTATTCTTTCCTTTACTGGAGTATTTTCAAATTTCAGTACTTTTACTTCTACTCCACTACATCTCAGAGGCAAATATTGTACTGTTTACTCCACTACAATTATTTGAAAACTTTAGTTACTAGTTACTTTGTAGATTTTGATTATTATTACAAAACATACATTAACCACTAACGCCCTAACTACATTTATGCCATTTGAAAATAGCCGATCTACAAGCTCACAAGGCGTCGATATGCTATTTTCAAAAATATTTTTAACATTTTATACATATGAAAACTGGAAATGGGACATTCTGCATGAATAGTACTTTCTACTTTTGGTACTTTAAGTACATTTTGGTACCAATACTTTTGTACTTTTAATCAAGTAAATTTTGAATTTTTCTACGGGACCACCCAACTCTGGCATAGAAGGCCAACCCTCAAGGCACCGTGATACACGATATCTAACCCGTGCAAGCATTTAGCAGCTAGTGGCATGCATGTGAATCAGATCACCATAAACCAGTAAGGGAAGGAAACAAGAGGAAAAGCACAATTTCTTTCTAAAATAAATCCTAACTTGAGCTTCCTCCTCTCTAAGTTTTCAATGTGACATTCAAATCATCAATCAAAATACCTAAATACTTGTACTGTGAGACTATACTTCAATGTGACGGCCCTGCAAGGTTACAATGCCAGAAGTAGAAGACGATGTCTTCCTGGAACTGTAGAATTACATCAGCTTCGTCTTCGTGGCATTCTGCACAGGTTTCAAGCAGCTGGGAATCTATGAGCACTCTGCAGATATTCTAGTTAGTTACTGAGCAAGAGTGGCACCCCAGCAATAAATAACAGTATTATCGCCATAACAATTCTAACGTGCATTTCTAACATTTTTGCCTAGATTGTTCACATAAATCAGGGGTCTTCAACAGGGGGTCCGGGACCCCTAGGGGGTCCTCAGAGTTACCACAGGGGGTCCGCCAAATCTTTGTGTGATATGATATAGTTTTTGAGCGGTGTAGCCGCTCCTTTAAGTGGGTTTGGGACCCATCCGTGGCGAAAGTTTTTCTTTCCGTCGCAAAAATTTGTCTTTCGCTGTACTGTGATTGGCTGATTGGCTGTGACGTACTGTGATTGGCTAGTGAGACGCATGACGAAATGAATAATAACTCATGAATAGCACCACTCACTTAAAAAAAATATTATTTTTTTTGAGTGAGCTTCCATCACTGTGATGACCACTGTTGTTTTTGAGCACCGAGCGGTGCAAATATACAAGTGTCACAGCAACGGGTCTGAATACTTATCTTTGCAGGATAAGTATTCAGGATAAGGATTGCTGTGATTGGCTAGCGAGACACATGAGGAAATTGACTTAAAACTTCGCTCATAAATAGCACCGCTCACTTCACACTGGGTGTGATTTTTTTTACATTAACCACTTGAATCCTAGCATCCCTTTTCTGAGGAGAGCTTTAGCCAAAAATAGCAAAGAGGCAATAGGTGTAGAGGGGAAAAAGAGCAGACTAAGTTAAAAAAAAACTTAGCTCATCTGAAACACAATTTTATACAATATAGAGTAGGGGGTCCCTGCTTTATCTCTCTCTCAGCTAGGTGGTCCTTGGCCTGAAAAGGTTGAAGACCCCTGACATAAATAGTCAACAAGAGTGGACCCAGTACAGAACCTTGGGGGACCCCAGGTTGAGGTACTGTGTTGCTTCCTGTGGTACTGTGTTGCTTCCCTCGTTGCTTCCTGTGGTACTGTGTTGCTTCCCTCGTGCGCGCGCGCACGAGGGAAGCAACACAGTACCACAGCGCGCGTGCATGTGTCCCGTATCCTGCGTAGAGCCCCTGTGGAGTCTAAAGCGGCACTGAGCCAGATTGATAGGGTTCTCTCAGAAAATGCTTTAATGAATCCGTTACCAACCTTTCAAGGACAAATACATGTGTTCAGTTAGAGGGGTCACTTTCAGGTCTTAGTGATTAGTCCTTCAAATGGTTTCTGATGGACTGAGTTCTGTCAGTGTGACATACCATTAAACAGACAATGTGTGGGCTTGTAAATGATGACTTCATACATCAGCCCCTCGCCCCTAAAGAGGGATTTTAAATCACAGAGTTTTCAAAAACACTGATGAGAACTTCTCTCCAACTTTGGTCCCTGCGGCAACACCACGTACTGTATGATACATGTTCAGAGAGAGAGAGAGAGAGAGAGAGAGAGAGAGAGAGAGAAAGATGGGTTGATGCTCTTCTGACTACCAATAGATCACAGTCAGAAAACAGCAGGATCCCTGAGGCCGTATAGCATCCTCTCCTCTCCTCTCCTCTCCTCTCCTCTCCTCTCCTCTCCTCGTTACAGAAGGGTAATAAGGATCTGTGTGCAGCAGCTGTGAAGCTGCTGACAAACAGAAACTCTCAGATGGGATTGTCTCTCTCTCTGTGCATCTGTCTGTGTCTCACTTCACCTGAGCCTCAACACACTGCAGCAACTACTGGAGGGAACTTTCATGCTTTACTATCGACCGACTAAAAAAAGAAAACCCAGGAGAGTACAGGAATCTGTACACAGATTATTTCATTTAAGACCAAACAGCAAAGTATTTGCTTTCATCGTGGCGGGGAGATACATTACTAAACTAGTGGCCAGCAGCTGGTCTACTGTTGCACTTTGAAAATATCAACATTAAAAATGGCAGTAATTTCTGTATTGCGTTTGTCATTTACCATTTATTTCATTGTATATGTTGAACATGTTCCCATGCAGCAATGATAATCTGCAGTCAAATAGCTGAATGAAGTCAATGAACAGCTCAGTAAAGACCACTCCAGGCCTATGAATGTCTCAGTAACCTATAAGCCACCACGATTTATGCCGTGCCCATTTATATTACAACAGCATTTCATGTCCATTACATGGAAGATGGACAGGCAGCTGTAATTGTTCTCCCTCGAACCAGGACAAAGTGCCTGGGTCGGCACTGTCTGCTACGATACATCCTACCAACCAATCCAATCTAATCTCTATACCTGGTACATCTCAGAGAAAGCCCAGGGGATGCGAGAAGTAACAATATATTTTAAATCAACGCGGGAAAAGGAATCAGGGAAAACTAAAGCACAACAGCACACAACTTTACATTCATCTACTCTATAAACGCTTCCCACACACACACCACACCAGCTCTTTCCTAATTGAATGTTCTATCTCCACAAAGAATCTGTAAACTTTGAAACATCTATCCACAATCTAAGGAAATAAAGAAAGATTGTGAAGCAAAACTAAATTGTCTTCGCCAACTGCAAAATGACAGACCTAAAATCGAAACCAGACAGGAGCTGTAATTGATAGCAACAGATCAATGGATTATCCATTTACCAATTTTAAATTGAAAACAAAACTGGCCTGCTCTGCCCTGTGGGTACCTATTTATTTTAATTGACTCGCTCAGAAGGACGCCTGAAGAACGACGATGATGCTGCGCCCGAAGTAAAGTACAGATGGGAGAAACAACAACGCGCTTCCGTCTCTTGATTATGATTATCATCCAATTATGTTTTAAAGTTTGTTGATTGTGGCATTGGCTGTCTGACTTCTCCGTTCGCATTTGGTAAACATCATCGACTGAACTGAAGCTTCCATTGCTAGACACTGTCACTGTCACACTGAGAGCCACAATGCATTAAAAACCTGTCAACAACAGACTAAATTACCAACTATGCAAACATTATTTTCCCCTGACGGGGTTTTCTGTTAAATAAGCATTTCATAGAAATTCTGATATTGTCTAGAGCTGCTTACAAGTGCACCTTCAATGAAAAATATATGTTTTATAAAAGATCGCGCTGTTCTCTGTCACCCGAGTGATCAGGTTCACTATCCACTCACCCGGATCCGGAAATAACTTCATCCAAAGATTTCCGATGCCGTCCACTTCCTGTTTATTGGTTTCCTGGAAACGGTTGTATCTCGAGTTGCCTTGTTTTGCCCTGGATTCGGCGAGACACAGTAGTTTCAACGTGGTCTAACAATGGAAGGGACAGCTCCGGTTATATATCATTTTCGAACAGACGAACAGTGATCCCCTTTGTGTTTACCAACGATCTGACAAGCGATCATAATGTATTTAAATGTTCTGTGGCCAGTTGGGGAGGTGGGAAAGACGTGCATTTTTGATGGAAGATGCTGTTTTCAGCGTAAGCTGAATTCTCGGGTGCTCTCACCTTGTCCTTACATAAATGACATAAATGAAGGCTTTGTTTCTCTTAATGAAATTCATCTTATCAAAAACCCATCACAATGCTCTCTGCTCCACATCGTCTCGCTCCATCATCGCCATGACGTTTCACACTTCAGGCCCATTTTCCAGCCACTTGCACTCAAACGCATTTTGGTTAAGACCCGTGGGTTGTTGGGATTTGTACACACAGTGCATTCCAGAGCCATCTGGTGTGATCCATTTGATTCCAGCATTACATAATTGGCAGGCCACTCATGTTTGCTGAACACATAATTAGATTACAACTCTGTGAACCTCAAATGAGAAGACTCGCCCCAAAATAATTCTGCAGAACTCAAGGATATCTATGTTAGACGTATAAACTCGTTTTTATTCAGCAAATGTATTTTCGTGGACACATGCAGAGCCGTCTCTGTGTTCCTGTGTTGGTGTATTGTAACATACTGTAGAAACTCTGATATGAGCTTCATGCCTCGCTCAGATGAACGGCAATAATCCCTCAGCTCCGTGAATACATGAATATATAAACAAGCACAGCGGCTGAGACCAATGAATCGCTCCCTCTAAACCATCATCCATCCTAAAGTTCTCTTCTCTCCCCCTCAATTCTCAGTCTTGCGCTCTGTCTTTTGCTTTCATTAATTAGTGAATAACCTCTGACATCCATCTCATTCTGGATTTTTCTTTCTCTCTCTCTTGGACTTTATTCATACATTAGTAATCTGAGAATGTCAGGACAAAATTCCTGCTGCATTATCTGGGTTTGACCACACCCACATACACACTTCTGCCAATAGACTTAATCCTGCTTATCTTGTTCCACTTTTTTCTTCCCTCATGTTTTTATTGTCTCCGCCAGGCCGAAGGTGTGGCAGAGACTATGTTTCGCACCCTGTCCGTCCATCCGTCCATGTGTGTGTGTGTGTGTGTGTGTGTGTGTGTGTGTGTGTGTCCGTCTGTCTGTTAACAGCTAATCTCCGGCGCCATTGGCGTCCGGCACCGTTGGCAGCCAAACTGTGCACGCACATTCCCTGGATGCCAGAGCAGAACCTCTGCCCCAATTTTTTCTCCTACAGATTTTGTCCAAACATCACACAAATCGGTACACATTATCTCTATATCTTTCAGATTTTTCATATTCCATCCTGATTGGCTAAGATTGGCTTCCAAAGTTTGTAGGAGTGCTCCATTTTGAACAAAATGCCTCAAATCATGAACACAGCGTGCGATTGCCGTGAAACTTTGCACGCACATTCCCACTAGACCGAGGAAGTAATGCCACCTTACATTTTACATCAAACATTTTGGGCTGACCCCATGTCCAGCTGACAGTTCTCCCATCATCAATTTAAAGGGTAATGTTTTAACCAAAATAAAATGCAGATTTCCTTTGTTAACATAAAACAATCAGTCATGATTAATTCCACATTTCTATTATAATAAACAATTAATTCCATCACTCATATAAGCATCAGATCACAGATCACTCCATTTCATTATCAGATGTTGTCCACATATCTTTTAGTTAGTTTCATACTTCAGCATGATCAATACTGTTGATTAAATTACATTATTCAAATAATCATGATTTTTTTCATCTTGTCCAGCATTAGATCTGCCACTCTGCTTCATTACAGTCAAGATCCTCTTTCTTGACCCCCCTGTGGTTTTGTAATGGCCCAGTACTCGCATATGTGTGTGTGTCTGTATCACAGCATACGTGCCTCACACAAGTGTGTGCATGTGCCTATGTGTATTGCAGCAGCGGCTGGCCCCCACACCCAATATAAGCAATCTATGTGAGCGCTTGTGCCTGTGTGTGTAGTAATCTGCTTTCACCAGCCCAAAGTACAGGATACACCTGCTGTATCCTGTACTCTCCTAATACATTTAGTCATTTAACCAACTTCTGTTTTCTGTTTAGGCACCGTTCCTTCATTCTCCTTCTTCCAGAGGATCCCCAGTAGGGGTCGAGGGAGGGGAGTTCAGTGCGAAGATTGCTAGAATTTAAAACATCGTTTTTGTTTTCCCACCATTACATATGTAGTGTGTTTCTATTGCAGCCCACACCTTTTCAGCTCCTATAATTCAAGGCATTCCTTGAGAAGATTTACAAAGACTAAAAACGAGTCCTTTCCTATACAAACATGTGTCCTACTCCTATTTATACACCCGTAAAAAGTATTTTATAAACCTAAATATTAAAACCTAACGTAAACCTAAAATTAATCACATACATTAAGGTCTTTAGAAGATATTTTCTAATGCTGGTCTACTGTCCTCACGCGTTGACTCAAATCAGCTGTTCTGTGTGCATGCGCACATGTAGGCGCGCGCGCTCGCGTTGGGCTGGGGAAAAAACGCCATTGCAGACTGACGGACGGGGTGCAAAACATAGTCTCGACCATGCCTTTTGTGTGAGTTGTGTTGCGTTCTCGCAATAAAATGAGAAACTACATCTGAGCCACTGTCTTGCAGTATTTATTTTGGAGTGCCGCTCTTTCCACTTAGGTGGTTTTTGATTTGAGTTGTATTCATAGCTGAGCACCCACTGCCTAAACTAAGGCGGCATCCAGAGGAAGCGCACCGTTTTTTCTTTCTTATTCGTATGTTTCAGTCATTCATGTGACCACCTCTGCCAGTGTCACCACTCTTCTTCTTTTCTCTTCTTCCTTTTTTTTCAGCAGAAAACACCCTCCAGACCAGTTACACTTCCTCTTTCCTCTAAACAGAACAACACCTGTTTCATGATTTTGGTCAGAATCTTGTGTTGCGACGCAATGATTGGTTTATATGCAGAAAGGGGTTCACCTTGGTTTCTCTGTAGGGTGTGTCTTATGGAGCGTTTGGCTCCATGTTGAATCTATCAGTTGATGTGAAGCTTCTCAGTGTCACAGAGCGACACATCTCTCTACATCCATCTCTGACCTACGACCTCCACCTCCTAATCCTCTCCTCTCATCTGACCAGCCCTCCACCTCCTCTCCTCTCCTCTCCTCTCCATCCTCCATACATCCAACCAGACCACATGGAGACTGTGTTTGTTCTACTGATGATGACAGTTGGAATGTCTCATGGTGAGAAGCTGCTTTATTCACACTTTGATACTTTTTATTAATATTCACAATTATATCTACTAATCATATTCACATTCACTAGTATATCTAGTGTCAACAAGTTGTTCTGCTAATCAGCTATAGTGATTTTAGTTGTTGTTGAATAAATTAACATAGAAATACACTTCTAGGTTCTATAGTGTTTATCGCCAGTGGTTACAATTTGTGAAACAAGTCTATCCAGAATCTATTGTTATAATAATGAAAAATTAATTTGTGATATTTATTTTTATCTATATATTTCATACCGTCCAGGTATAGAGACCCACTGTGATGCCAGACAGAATGGAACTCTATGTTATGCAGCTCTGGGAGGAACCGTTGATCTACGACTGATGGAGAAGATTGAGACAGGACTTGATTACCAATGGTTAAAAGAGGCAAAAAAACAAACTGTATTCAAGATTAAAAACAATAAACCATATGCGATTCCTGAGTCTTATAGAAACAGATTATCCTTTGATGTCAGTAGTGGGACATTTAAGATGAGTGGCATCACAAGGAGTGATGAAGCTCAATATGTCCTTATAATCGCTGACACATCATCAGGAGAGTCCATTCAAACAAAACATCTCCATCTGTCTGTGCAAGGTAAAGTGCTGCTAGTAATCACTTTTATAAAATAATCAATAATCATTGACAACAACATATTCCAGTATCTCTTAGAGACAACATCACCTTTCTGTTGTTAAGTTCAGTTTACAGTAGTTTAGTGAAGTTCAGTAAAACATATGTTATAAACCTTTACTGATTACACAGATGATTATGTTCAGCTCTGAGAGAACATCTGGAACTACCGTACTTTCATATCATGTATATGTCAGTTTTATCATTGATTCATTGCTATGAATCTAAATTATTAACACTACATTAATATAGCATAATATAAGTTGTTTTCCTAATTACCTGTAGATATTTTACATGAAAAAGTAGAGACTAGAAGAACTGTGAATAAAATGCATCAATGAAGCACTGTCACAAATGCAATTATAAATAGCGACTTACATCACTTAAAGTTAGTCATGTCCAGTTGCTCTGGACATGATCATCTGCTAAATGCAAACTGCATATGGTACATTGTAAGTTTGACAACGTCACATCTATCAAAGTAATGTCTTGTCTTCCACTGTGTTTTAAGAACAAGGACAGATGAGGGTGTCCTGCTCCTGGAACAATGTTAACAATATTGTTGTTGCGGACATCTCACCATGTCCAGGTGAGACTGACCATGACTGTAACTGATGCTGATGAACATGACAGTAATACATAATAATAATAATAATAATTAATTGAGTCCCCTTGTTGGTATTTGTCACAGTACATACAGTATGTGACATGTGTATGTAAATCTAAGTCACATTGTAAAGCCCTTTGATAAAGGTGCTACAGTATAAATGTACCAGTTTACATTTACCCACCATGTTTGTCTTACAACAGAAATAACAACTGAAACAACAACACCACCCGGTGAGAGTTCCAGCCTGGGTAAGGAGACATCCTCCACTCACATCCTCCTAACCTCCAATCAAACCACTGCTCTGACCATCAGCCCAGATCAATCAATTCAACCAGGGTACCTCAGTAAGTCCTCATTCAATCTGCTGCAGTGGTTTGATTATTAACATGTTCTTCTTGCATTCGAATGATGTAAATGAACTCATGAGCATCAGTGGTGGAAAAAGTAGTCAAATATTTTACTCAAGTAAAAGTACCAATACTGCAATGTAGAAATACTCTGTTACAAGTACAATTTTGAAATTAAAAATGTACTTGAGTAAAAGTACAAAAGTATTGGTATCAAAATGTACTTAAAGTATCAAAAGTAAAAGCACTCGTTAAGCAGAATGTCCCGTTTAAAACGTTTTCAAATGTATAAAATGTACAAAAGCAGATCTACAAGCTTACGATGCGATAGTTAGTTGTGTTGTGTGTGTAGATCACAGTGTGTATGTCTACTTCATGTTGTATCCATTGTGTTGTGTTGTGTAGATCACAGTGTGTATGTCTACTTCATATTGTATCCATTGTGTTGTGTTGTGTAGATCACAGTGTGTATGTCTACTTCCAAGTGGCTGAAATGTGCGTCCTGCTCATGGTGAGTGTTGGATTCTACATTTACTACAAGATGAAGACCCGCCCTCCACAACAAGAACCGCTTTACTGCAACATGGTTGCCATGGTAACTAACTAACTTCTAGGGTGTCACTGTTGTTGGGAGGGATCTGCACTCTCACTTCTCCCATAGAAAGGTGATGGCATTCACTGCCTTCACCCCCACCCCCCCTTTTTACCCCCCTTTTTGTCTCCACCAGTATTGTATGATAGTCATCCTTTTAACAGCTTATTGGTAACTGACAACTAGGTGCAGTTTGTCACCCGCGACTTCCTTGGACTGATTCCAGATGTGCTGTACTGTATACACAAGTCGTGGGTTTGTGTGTGACCTCTTGAACTAGGGCTCAATTGGAGTTTTCGTTTACTGTGAAATAGGGCTCTTGGAAAAGTGGGTTTCATAAGTTTAGAGTTATGAAACATGTTCACATACATATGTATTTTGAATGCAAAGTATATGCAAAATTATGGACATTGTGTCCTGGGTATATAACCCTCAGTCGCCTTTTGTTCTTGTGAAACAAGCTTTTGTTTTTCTTGTGTCACATTGCTGTGTGATCCACATGTGAGTGTATTGTGTCCTTTGTTGCAACAAATTAATACACTCACTTCTATGATAACTCTGAACTGTGTTTGGTGTCTCATTCAGTGGTGTAAAGTAACTAAGTACATTTACTCAAGTACTGTACATAAGTACAATTTTGACGCCAATACACCTGTATTGCGTATTGCGAGTTTGCATGTGTGCATGCATATGTGCGAGTGTGTGTGTCTGTCTGACCTGCTGTATTATCACAAGCCAGATAACCATTTCATAATCTTCAATGCTACAAAGAATCTGTAACTATATGCCCCCTGAAAGAAGCGCACTAAAATATATTTTAAAATATCTTTAAAATACATGTTTGTAGGTTGCTAAGCAGCAACCTAGATGCTCCGACTAGATGCTCCGACTTCTTTAATTTACAGTAGGACAAACTTACACCACTGCAAAGACAAAACGGGAGTGGGGGGAGGAGGACATCCGCTTAACAGTCTATAAGAAACATCATTTTGGGGTTGAGTTCTACTGAGTTTATAATACATTATGACCAGTACTTATACTATGACATAAACGTTGTTATAAGTTGTCATACATGACTATAAACATTTATAATGAGTGTTACAATGCCTTATAAGTGCATTATAAGGCATCATAAATGCGCTTATAATGCATTATAGACAGGGGTGCACATAACTTTTTAGGTCTGGTACGCAGAAGAGCACCTGGACATGTGACTTGGTGCGCATGGCGCCCGTCCCGTTTTGTCAACGGGGGGGGGGGTCAGCCCGTCCCGTTTTGTCAACGGGGGGGGGGTTCAGCCCGGACAGTTTTGTCAACGGGGGGGGGGGGGGGGGGGGGGGGGCCGTTCAGCACGGTGCCCACCGGACAGTTTTGTCAACGGGGGGGGGGGGGAGAAAAAAAAGGACGATCTGCTTCTAAACTCCGCCGATTTTCGCCGTTTTTTTTCTCACGCTGTTAGATAAAGCCCACAAGGTTGGTGCCCTGTGCTGCTGCGCTGATTTTATCCGCCAGATTGGGACGTTCACGGCATATTTTGCACCATTACGGTACGTTCATCATCGGTGACGAGTGCCTCTAACAGCCGCTGCTGGCTGCGTGCACGCAGCGAGCCAGGCAATGCGAGGCGATGCGAGGCAACGCGAGTCATATCTCTACCCCTCCGCCTAATGGCTGTACATGGGGCCAACGGGTGCTTTAGAGTGATTGTGTGAGTGTGGCTTCAGGAAGTAAATTCCTAGCCTCGATCTCCAGGCTTTTATTTTTTAGTTTTGCTAAAAAATAAAAGCTTGTAAATTCCTGTCCCAGCTGTTGGTGCGCAAAAGCGCCTCGCGTTGCCTGATGTGGTGCGCATTTTTTATTTTGGGTGCGCATGCGCACCTGCGCACCAGTTATGTGCACCCCTGATTATAGACCCAACCTTAATATACAGTCTTATTTTTTTATATGCTTCGTTGCAAAGACTGTATGGCGGAAACGTGTAAATTGTGGGAGCCAACAGACCTGGTGGGACTCCGGTGTAGATGGTGGAGGTAGCGATCAGGCCCGACCAGGCGGGCGTCTCTGCTGCCACCTGCAGGTTGTAGGAGGTGATGGAGGTGAGGCCGGTCAGCTGGTACTGCAGGGTGGAGTTGGACAGAGAACGTTCCTGACGGCTGGAGTTCACTCCTGACACCTCCCACCACAGCACGTAGCCTGCAGAGACCAGGAGAGCGCACGTTAATGCTGCTGGCACGTGCAAATAATGCACAAACACGCGCGCGCACGCACGCACGCACGCACGCACGCACGCACACACACACACACACACACACACACACACACACACACAGAGAGGAGGGGTAACTACAGTTAAAGCTCCTTTCTGTCCCCTTGCATCTTCACACTCATACATCACTCCTCTTCATGTGTGTGTGTGTGTGTGTGTGTGTGTGTGTGTGTGTGTGTGTGTGTGTGTGTGTGTGTGTGTGTGTGTGTGTGTGTGTGCAAGGCCCTGGAGAGAGTGAAAGGGTCCCTCATCTGTCTCTCTGTTCAGCAGGTGTTAGATGAAAAACGGGTTGGGGAGAAAAGACTAAATGTACAAGGTGACCTTCAGTCGTTGCACCATGCACCAGTCCTCTGTGACTGTCTATTCATGTGCACGTCACTTTAAAGTCACGGCAGGCCTGTCCTCTTGTTGTTTGGGTCCCTGATGAGTAGTTGATGTTGCAACGGACATGGTGTGTGCACACATTACTGCATTGCACAATTCCTGCCTCAAAGTTTTCAGAAACATATTTTAGAGAACAGTTAGCTGCAAGAAAAGTTTGTAAATAATTTGCATTTGTGAATTTGTCTGGTGATGCCAGGCTAGTATAGCTATAAAGCTGCCTTTGAGCCTCATGATGAACAGCGGGGAACTGAACCAGCATAAAGCACCACTCCGCTGTTGTTATTTCCACATCAATGTTTATGTCTACGCGAATCACGTCAGTGTCTAAGAGCAGCAACAAGGACATCACCAGCAACACAATGAAGTATAGGAAACATGGTCACAGTATTCTCATTGGACAGCTGAAATCTCAAAATGAACCCCCATAATTCACATCTGTGCAATTTGAAGTGAACACCTGTACTGAATAATAAGTCAGTGTCAAGGATGCGTCAATGGAGGAGATCAATATCAAGTTACCCAGGGCGCAGGCCTTCTGTGCTTTCCTCACTGCATTGATGACTATAATACTGAGCTATATTGTATGTAATCACTGATCTGTGGGGGGATGAGATGAGAAGAGGCATTGCTTCATATCCTCTCTTAATTAATATTATTATCTACTGGCCTCTATCCACCCCCCCCACACACACACACACACACACACACACACACACACACACACACACACACACACACACACACACACACACACACACACACACACACACACACACACACACACACACACACACACAGCTAATGTGAGGAGACATGCAGCATAGTGAGAAGATCAGGGGATGCTACAGGAACGCTGTGTGGGACAAAGAGGGAGACTCTGTAGTACAACAACCAATCGGGACACGGGATCCACGTGCAAACGGTGTGGGTTTCTGACATCATGTGGTAAATGGTGCATTTACATAGATTGTGCATTACATTCACCCATTCACACACACATTCACACACCGATGACGGAGGAAACCATGCAAGGCACCAACCTGCTCATCGGGAGCAATTAGGGGTTCAGTGTCTTGCTCAAGGACAACTCTGGGGGAGCCCGGGATCGAACTGGGAACCTCACGGTTCCCACTCTACCCCGCCGCCCATGTGGCCAGCCTGTGTGACATCAGTCGTCTATCTAAGCCAGTGGTTCTCATCAGAAGTGGGGTCCGGGGACCCCCAGGGGTCCTTGAGGGGGTTCCATGGGGAAATGTGTTAATATAGCATCAGAATCTGTTTAACCACTTTAAACCGATAAACGTTGACTATTTGAAAATAGCAGATAAAATAATTGTATTTTGTTAAAATAATGTTAAAACTTAGTCTTGGAACATTTTCAGCTACAATGGCATGATGTCCAAAACAGGGATGCCAGTTTGAAAAGAGGTTAAAAGGTCATCAGCGAGGTCAAAAGTAAGAGCGTAATACTGAGTTAAAGGCATAGTATGTGTGTTTGATTAACAAAACAATAAATACAGATTTTTTTACCCATAATTGCCCTCTATAACAGCAGTCATCAGCCACTGCAGTAGTGTGGTGGTGTTTATTTACCTATAGAAACACACTACAGTAGTGTGGTGGTGTTTACCACTACTGTAGTGTGTTTCTATACTGTAGGTAAACAGCAAAGAGAAGGTCCAGGAATCACTGAAGCCTTTAAAGGAGAAACTGAAGGTCTTTGATGTAGTTAAAACAGATTACGACAAAACGGAAAATCACATCAAGGTTCAGGCCAGGAACACAGAGGCGCAGATTAAGGAACAGTTTCAGAATCTTCGTCGGTTCCTACAGGAGGAAGAGGAGGCCAGGATCGCTGCTCTGCGGGAGGAAGAAGCTCAGAAGAGTCAAGAGATGAAGGAGAGGATTGAGGGTCTGAGCAGAGAAATGGAAACCCTCTCCAATGCAATCCAAGCTGCTGAGGACCAGCTGAGAGACAACGACCACGTCTCATTCCTGCAGAACTACAAGACCACGATGGAGGGAGTCCAGCTCACCCTGCAGGACCCACCGCCGGTCTCAGGAGTGCTGATAGACGAGGCCAAACACCTCATCCACTACACATGCTATCTGATGATCTGACCAGTGTGAGATGTGGAGAAGAGGAGCTGCAGCTTCCTGATAACCCAGAGAGGTTTGACTGCCGCTGGTTTGTCCTGGGTTCTGAGAGCTTTAACTCACATCTGGGATGTTGAGGTTGGACACAGTACAATCTGGAGAGTAGGTGTGTGCGTGGAGTCTCACTAGAGGAAGGGAGGCAGATGGAGTGGATACTGGTTCTTCATACAGTTATTTGAGGATTAATACAAAGCTGTCTCCTCAGGGGTTAAGAGTACTGTTCTCTCAGTTAATCAGAAACTCAGGAAGATCAGAGTCCAGCTGGGCTGGGACAGAGGACAGCTTTCCTTCTCTGATCCTGATATTAACACACACCTACACACCTTCACACACACTTTCACTGAGACACTGTTTCCATTTATTGGTAATTATGATAAAGATGGTGGTATGTCTCTGAAGATGTTACCAGGGAAGATCTGTGTCACTGTGGAAAACCACAGTTAGAACGTCTAGTGTCCAATAAAAACATACAGAATATATTGATCTGGTATTCTGTCTTTTATTTTACTTTTTTTTTTTTTTTTACACTAAACCACTTGAACCCTAGTATCCCTATTCTGAGGAATAATGGGGTCCCTGATAGCCTGGTAAACCCCCCTCCCTCCGGAAATCGAAACAAAATGTGTGTCGCAAGCTTCTTCCATTTGACAGAGTCAGGTTAGTTCCCTGACTCCCTGGTACAAAATATTTTCAGATGGCCAAATATATATCAATTTGGGATCGGTCTGGCAGTTTGCAATATTACTGTAGCTCAACACACACGCGCGCGCACACACACACACACACACGCACACACGCACACTTCATGACTTTCTCCACAGCCCGTACATTTTGTCATGGAGGTGTACTGTATGTACAGTATGTGTGATATGCATCTGTTCAATGAACACGCATAGACACATGCACATCCAGAACATACACTCGCACACACACCTAATTTCTGTACAGGCTATAATCTGGTAATCAGTTAACCCACACACACCACTACCGCGTGATTTGGGAGGGTACGGGACCGTACCTTACCGGACTACCAGTATAGTCTGCTATACTGTCATATCTCACGAGAGTATCAAGTACTGTACTTGACTATTCCGCCAAGGATGAGAACGGTACCGTAAACTGAAAATCGGAAAATAGGTCAAGTGAGAACGCCTGCACAAATGCACAAAAACTGTCTTTTATATCTAAATGCGTGGCATAACATACAGCAAGGCCCATGTACATTTCAAGCAGGCATGATTCAGCCAATGGAGACGGTCGAGGGCGCGGTTTGGATTCCCATGGGCGGGGTTTGCCAACCAGTCCCGTCCGTACCATCCCAAATCACACACCACTACCCCCTAATCACATCTGCATCGACGAACCCCATCACCCCCCTCCACACACGCACACACACACACACACACACACACACACACACACACACACACACACACACACACACACACACACACACACACACACACACACACACACACACACACACACACACACACACACACACACACACACACGCCTGTAATTTCTCATTGCATTCATGCCCCCTTTACACCCTTCTCCCTGTAGAGCGATTAAGCCATTCATCTGAGACATTCAATAACAGATGTGTATGTACAAACACACACACACACACACACACACACACACACACACACACACACACACACACACACACACACACACACACACACACACACACACACACACACACACACACACACACACACACACAGAGCCATCATTGAGCAAGAATTACACCCACCATTAACCTTGCAACACGAGCAACACCCAATCAACCCGTGTGTGATTGTGTGTCTGAGTGTGAGTGTGAGTGTGTGTGTGTGTGTGTGTGTGTGTGTGTGTGTGTGTGTGTGTGTGTGTGTGTGTGTGTGTGTGTGTGCCCCTTCTACTACGTCAATCCCAAAATTGCAGGCTGGTAATGATTACTTGTCTGTCTGCCTATGGGCTATTGTATTTATTTGCTGTTGTTATGAAGACAAACATGTGTACATATGTTTGGGTGGAGAACCAATTATGTTTGTCCATGGAACAGTAGCCTATAAATATGTCTGTAATCATGTGAATCAATGTCCTTCTGGCATAGATAGATACATAGATAGATAAAGTACCAGGTGAACTTCCTCAGCCCGCTGACCATCCCTGTGTGGCGAGAGCCAGGGTAGTCTGGGGTGATGGTTACTATGGTTACGACCTCTGGAGACTGCTCCGGCCACAGCAGCAACTGACCGGGGATCTCAGAGAGAGAGGTGCTGAGGTGAGGCGTAATCCTCCACGTTCAACATTCATAAGATGCTGTCTATGGGGTTCACCACCCTTATTTTGATTAAATAAGGCCGGCTGTAGGCTTTAACCAAAAAACAAAATTCCATTATTTTAGACAGCCTTTCATAAACTGAAGGATTTGCGCCATAGGCTAGGTGTTAGATACATCTTTTCAAATGATTAGGCTGCCACTGAAGGACCCCGGTGTCATAAATGTTTCATATCGCCAAAGAAGAAAATCACTTTACAGCATATTGTCAAAACAATACAAGCGCTTCAAACTAAGTGTGCTACTACATAACATTAGCATATCATAAATTATCAGGTCAAAGAAAAACAAAGAAACATTCAAATAAATGACAAACATAAATATGCAGGAGACTACAGGTCGAAATAAAAACAACACAAACTCCCCTAATGAAAGATCCATCTGTCTCTTGCTGGTCTTAATTTATATTCAGCAACACATCGGTTCGCTTTGCATTATTGCTTTAGCCCCAAAGACAACTCATTGAAAACCATGCGCGCGCGCGCACGCACGCACGCACGCACGCACGCACGCACGCACGCACGCACGCACGCACACACACACACACACACACACACACACACACACACACACACACACACACACACACACACACACACACACACACACACACACACGAACAGTTGTGAAAATGGAAGGCTCCAAAGAACATACTGTACTGTAAGTGCAGTCGAAGTATTTGTCTCTCTCACTCACACACATGCTAATAAATTCCTCATCTGGAAATGGAAATGTCAGAATAATTCAAACATTAGAACTAATTCATACTGGAATGTGGATTGTCTCTGTTTCCCACATCTTTATTACCATAGAAGCTGTCAGAAAATGCTTGCTCGCCGTTGCCAGGATTGGTGCTCTGATATTTCGGTAGTCGGTACCCTTTGGCCGGGTTCTTGCAAATTTGCGCTGACATCGGATATCCCCATATTTGGGCGTAATAATCCAGGCACACCGACAAATAAACCCACAGACAACTTGAATTTAAAAGCATATACAGTAGATTATCTCAACATCTCTCTTCTTCAGTGTCTCTCCTTTTATAATAATATTTTTTTATTTTCATATTATCGCCTCCAGTGTCTCTCCTTTTTCTCAACACGCGTCTAGCGGTTTCAGGGTCAAGCTGCTTGTTCACATCTCTAGCCTCTGATTTTGATTTCAGTCTGTGAGATGCTTCTTTGTTTAGGGAAGTATGTGTGTGCGTGTGTTCGTGCTTGTGTGTGTGTGTGTGTGTGTGTGTGTGTGTGTGTGTGTGTGTGTGCGTGAAACTACTCCTTTCTGCAGGGCAGTGATTGTGTGCGTGTGCGCGCGCACATGCGTGTGTGTTTATGCAGGGTACAGCTGTGGTTAAGGGTTCGTCTCAGCTAAATGGAAGTGAAGTAGTGCATTCTGGGAGCTGACCTTTACAAAACTGTGAGGTCCCGGCATCTCCATTTGAATTAAATAGGTTTGACACACAGTGCGTGTGTGTGTGTGTGTGTGTGTGTGTGTGTGTGTGTGTGTGCCCCTGCGTGTCTGAATGCCTCAGTTAAAAAGAATAAAGATTTTAAAGATTTTTCACCCACCCAACACTACTGAATACAGTGTGCAAAGACAAGCACATGGAAGTACAGTTCAATACAAGGTCTGTTAAGAGGACTTTAAACCCAAGAAAGCACTATGGCTTGTTTCCATTGTGGTCCTTTGAACTCAATTCATCGAAAGATGAATTCCCATACCTTCTGTTCTCACCCACTTTTCTATGAATGTGAAGATGAATGCCTTCCTTCTCCTCCTCCATCCCAACATTAATGCCATTCTTCTATCACGTTCCTCCATAGCCCGGCATACGCTGTCACTAATATTGGCTATGCGGCACAAACGTTATGTGAAGCTCAGACAAGTTAAAGGCCCATACATGGTGAGGAGGCAACAGGAGCGGAGGGTGAGACAAATTTGTCACATTTTGTCTGTCGAAATTTGCCATCCGTCCACCTGCGGACTGAACTCAACCCTATACGTGCATTCACCGTACGTTCGCCATACTGTAAGTACCAAGCAACACTGAACGCATACATGATAACAACGATTCAGACAGAATCGTTGTCAGACACAATCAGGAGGATCAAATGACCGGTGCTCCTTTCCAATAAGTGGGGTACTGTTTCTAGCTTGAAGCACCCAGGGCGCTGCTCCAAAACATGCACAGAGTATCGGGAGTGCTGAAGAGGAGCGCACCAGCGCCTCTTCACTATAGAACCATAGAATATAAAATGTACACCCTATGTTTGCCTATTATGGCATGTCCACTATAGGGTTTATGTGGTTAAGAGGGCGAGAAACTACATTGACAGGAGCTAATCAGACTTATCAATGGCTCTATGATTGTACAAGCCCTGACCAAAAGGCTTCTTTCCAGTCTCTCTTCAACCTGTTCCCTCCCCTCATTACATGTCAAACTGTCACAAAGTCATCTGTACATATCTGTCAAAATGATAAAAGACCAAAAAGCTTGCGATAAACAAAAACAACATGGGTGTACGGAACCGGCTCCACCTCAACTAACAGATGGTTATAATTAGGTCCAGCGTTTCTGTACCTGATTCATATGCCTTTAATGCTGAATCCTGCTGTGGAAGATCCCAATAAACAAAGTTTAAAAATAATAATAATAATAGGTCCAGCGTGTGCGCATGCTTGCATGCGTGCGTGTGTGTGTGTATACAGTATGTGTGTGAGAGAGAGAAAGAACAAAAGAGAGACAGAGATTAAGTGATGTTAAAGATGTTCCTCCCGCCTGCTGTGCTGACTGTACTCCTGAGACCTGACTCCTCACCCTGCACTGCTCTTCTCAACACATTAAACACTGTGTGTGTGTGTGTGTGTGTGTGTGTGTGTGTGTGTGTGTGTGTGTGTGTGTGTGTGTGTGTGTGTGTGTGTGTGTGTGTGTGTGTGTGTGTGTGTGTGTGTGTGTGTGTGTGTGTGTGAGAGAGAAAAAGAGAGAAAGAGGCTGAGATAGAGGATGGGAGAACAGAAATGTTATCACAGACTAACATGGAGTTCATCCTCCCTCTCTATGGACAGATACTCAAAGAGAAGAGAAGAGATGAGAATGTCAGATTCATTGCAGCCTCTCTCATTAAACCACCACCATTAGAATAATTAACGAGCCTAACTCCCTTTTCCAAGTCCATAAACCTGTCACATAGTCTTGTAATGATGAGTGTGGGAGTTTTGTGGGAGTACGTGCATACGCTGTATGTATGTATAATGTGTGTGCGTGAGCTGCATCTTTAATTAAAATTATTAATAATAATAATAATACTAGAACTAGAAAAAGTGCTCCTCGGAGCACAACTCTCCGCCAGAAGACTTGTGTTGGTTCGAAGGTCGCGAAGGTCGCTATCCCTCTTGTATATGTAAGTGTCCTATCCATCCTGTCTGGGTAAGTGTCCTCTTCCGTCCTAAGTGTCCTATCCCTCCTGTCCTATCCGTCCTGTCTATGTAAGTGTCATATCCCTCCTGTCTATATAAGTGTCCTATCTGTCCTATCTGTCCAATAAGACAGATAGGAACAATTGGACCGCGACTACCTGACTACTTCCGGTTCGAAGGTCTGGGAGTGAGCTAGTGGCCGGATTTTCGGTATTGGAATCTGGCTTATCACAGTGACACATGTATTTATAGGTCGCTATCCCTCTTGTATATGTAAGTGTCCTATCCAACCTGTCTGGGTAAGTGTCCTCTTCCGTTCTGTCTGTGTGAGTGTCCTATCCCTCCTGTCTGTATAAGTGTCCTATGTCATATCCCTCCTGTCTATATAAATGTCCTATCTGTCCTATCTGCCAATTATGTATCAGCCATGCAGCCATTTCATGGTTCCCGTCACTCCCGTCACTCCCGTCACTCTGACAGTGGCGGAGACACTGTCAGAGTGATGCCATGTATATATAGGCCCGGTGGCGTCACTAGCCAATCAGATCACAGTATTTCACGTGTCACGTGAGGCTTGACCAATCGGTGTGTCATGTTTAGAAAGTGAAAACGCAGTGATAACAATACTCTCCTGGCGGAGAGTAAAAAGTGCTCCTCGGAGCACAAGTCTCCGCCAGCAGACTTGTGTTGTGTCCTATCCGTCCTGTCTGTATAAGTGTCCTATCCGTCCTGTCTATGTACAGTAAGTGTCCTATCCGTCCTGTCTGTGTAAGTGTCCTATCCTGTCTGTGTAAGTGTCCTATCCAATTGTTACAGTATCCGCCATTTCTCAGCCATTCGTGATTATTCCTGTCTTACCTCACTTTGAAAGAGGCTAAGACTCTTTCAAAGTGACACATGTATTTATAGGCCGCTATACGTCACTAGCCAATCAGATCACACTATTTCACCGTATTGTCACGTGTCACGTGAGGCTTGACCAATGTTAGCTTGACATGTGGAAAGTGAAAACAATGTCTCCTGGTGGAGACAATAATATAGGATCAGTGTACAGAACAAAGTTTTGGTGAATTTATGGATACTAGACTCAAGGTAGCGGCCCTCACATCTAGAGTTCGGGCCGCTATACGGCCCTCACACCTACGTCACATCGCCGATCCGACTGATATGCCCATATAGAGATCACTGTATCTGTCAGTCCTTGTCCCTTTTATGCCCATATATGGAGATCCCTGATGTCATCAGTATATGTCCAAATATGGGCATGCCCCCTTTTGTGCCCATACTATATATGGAGCTGACTGATTTGTTTGTTCCTGATGCCAT
Source organism: Gymnoscopelus microlampas (assembly GCF_963454915.1). Lineage (NCBI taxonomy): Eukaryota > Metazoa > Chordata > Actinopteri > Myctophiformes > Myctophidae > Gymnoscopelus > Gymnoscopelus microlampas. Next base: position 53,025,251 of record NC_139939.1, on the reverse strand, counting down.
GACGACAGGTTAGACAGGTTAGACAACACACTCCATATTTGGGCATAGCTGCATTGGGAACTCCTTATATGGTTATGGCTGAGTCATGGTGAGTCATGTAACTCACTTCAAGGGGAAGGCTCGCTCAACTCGATGAACAGTCTGGAGAAGTTATTGAATACACTGAATATACTGGGTGCAGATTCAGATAATACGTATAAAAAAAATATACAAATAGATACAATCTGCACTCTCAGAGAATATGAATTGTATCTTCTTTATTTCATGGTGACATGTGACATTAGCATGATGTCAGAGGTCCGCCCGCCCCCAGCCGGCTCACCCTTAAGCCAATTCTAATATAGGATAGGTTGAAATTGACTCGTTTTGTGCTGTCCAGAAAGGGTTTTTGAAACGTTTCTGTTTCTGAGTTTTCAGCATCTCCCTCGTGAGGTCAAACCTTCAAACTAATGACATAATATACCTGTCTGGCTCCAAAGCACCGATGGAGGATGTAATAACACTTACTGTAGATATCACACTTAATCTGAGGGAGCTGAAAGGAATAATAGTCCAAGTGTCAGCACTTTAATATGGTACCTGTTCACTAGCTATTCCACCAGCCTACCGAGCTGAGTCAGCTCTCACACACGCACTCACATACGTACGTACGCACATACTGTACACTCGCATGCACAAACACACACACACGCACACGCACACACACACACACACACACGCACACGCACACGCACACACACACACACACACACACACACACACACACACACACACAGTATGCAGGCTGAGTAGTGGAGATGAGATAAGCCTCTCTCTCTCGCTTTCTCTCCACCTGAGATTCTCTGATGACTCCTGCTTTATTTCAGAAATAAAACTGCATGGCTGACTACGTCTATACAATATACAAGATCAATATAGATTACACTCAAAGCTGACGGGGACAGTGGGGAGGAGTGTCTGGGGTACGGTGGGGGGGCTTTCATGTAAGCCGGGGTCAAACGCCCGAAGGTAGCCTTTTCTAGTTAAAACAATAAGCCACAGAGCCCATGGTTTACTGTGGATTTTACCACAGCTAAGATGAGTAGTGAGGCACAATGCGGAGCGGAGTGCCTCTGACCGTCTTAGTGTGGTGTGTGTGTGTGTGTGTGTGTGTGTGTGTGTGTGTGTGTGTGTGTGTGTGTGTGTGTGTGTGTGTGTGTGTGTGTGTGTGTGTGTCAGCTGTTAGGCGAAGCGTTGTGTGGGGGGGATATATAGCACAGGCCAGTGGTTTTACAGCTGTGCTTTACTTCCATTAGGTTAGGCACTGGCAGAGAGAACCAGGTGCTGACACACACACGCACGCGCAAACACACACACACACACACACACACACACACACACACACACACACACACACACACACACACACACACACACACACACACACACACACACACACACACACACACACACACACACACACACACTCAATATGAGTGTGTTTGTCACTGAGTCATCCTCTGACATTTTAAAGCCCACCAGCTCATCCTAAATCCACGTAAATGCCGGCTCTAAGAAAGATGTGACGCTGTTAGAAGGGGTTGAAGCCCCATCAACCTGTATTTACACAGCACGGTCTATAGCCCTGCATTGGGATTGGGACCCCGCCAGATCAATACATAAAATACAATACAAACGCAAAGCAAGAAGGCAGGTCTGACATTTGGAAGAGTTTCTTAATTGTTAGTGACACAAATGGAAACAAACTGGCCTTTTGTTAGTTGCTACAAATGTGCCCAAATATTGGTCCAATCTAAATGTCATGCTTAATACTCTCGCTTGAGATGAACACATTTATCTAATGCATAATGTGGAGGACAACGTAACATCGAAATGTTTTTTTTTTTACCAACAAATGCATCTATTTATTAATAAGAGAGAGAGAACTGCGGAAGTGGTGCCTTAAGATTAAGCCTAAAAAAGCGCAATACCATAAGAGGATGTTTGGTTTGATGAAGGGAAATTGTCTGAAACAACGCATTCTCACCTCCAAGACGGCAAACGGGTGACTTCTTGGGACGGACGTCGCAAGAAGTCAGACGTTTGAATGGAAGGGGAGAGGGTGGGGGAGGGGGCTGAAAGTGTGTTGAAGTGTGTTGTCTGAAAAGGGGGCGGGGCTCAGGAGGTAGACTGGCCGTTTGGGATGTGTCTCTTCGAAGAGACGCATCCAAACAACCTTTTTGTGATTTTTTCTAGCACCTTAACCTACGACTGTAAACCTGTGATGTGACTGATTCTGATTCCTATACCTCCAAAGAATCTACCTCTTACGTGCCGCAGAAAAAGATGGGTGAGTGTGAAAGTGTAAGACTTTGCTCGGACCCACAATGCAGTTGGGCTGCAATAAGTGGAAGGACGAGGGTGCCTCCTTACTCACAACAAACCATTAAAAACATTGTTGAAACATTCAGCATGGTTTCTAATTCAACACTTGAAGCTGAACAATTTTGCCAAAGCTTTTTCGAAGCCGACCTATTTGATGACATTGTTGCAGTGGTGAGTAAAGCAATCAATACAAATACAGCATGTATTCTAGCCTATATGATTATATAATACACTATTTTAAAAGTCTACGATATTTCATCTCAAAGTCTACCTTCAAAGCCTAGTTTAGATCAATAATTTGAAATGCAATGAAACTCTCCCTTTTCGTGACGAGCCGAGTTGAAACTTGGAACCACTTGCAACAGAATGTGCTTTCTAATATTCTACACAGAAAAGTCGATCCACATCAAAGCGATGAGTGGAGATTGTTTATCATAGCACGTCAACCTATTATATTATATTGTATACTCATACAAATATCAAATAGATATGCGCTCCATTCCTTTCTCTTGTTTCTCTTTTTCAATCTTCCCCTCTCTCACACAAGCAGGTGGATGCGGTAAATAGAAGACCCACGCATCAATAGATGTGCGTGTATGTGTGTGTATTTATCTAGATAAAGAGAGGAAAGAGAAAGAACAAAGAGATGAAGATGAGAGAGAGAGGGCGGCCACAACCTTTCTTTTTCGTTTGTGTGATCAGAAAATTCATCGAAACTTGTTGCTTCAACAAATTGAATCTCTTGCGACATAGCATCATTCAACATGGTGATTCAGAGAGCTGCAATAATGTTCTTAAACGGTTATGTCTTTTGGCGCCAATCATTGGAACTATAGGCTTTAGCTGTCAAACTGCCAGACGAAATATATAAACCCATCACCATGAAAGTCAGCCAGCCAGGTGTGTGTGTGTGTGTGTGTGTGTGTGTGTGTGTGTGTGTGTGTGTGTGTGTGTGTGTGTGTGTGTGTGTGTGTGTGTGTGTGTGTGTGTGTGTGTGTGTGTGAGTGTGAGTGTGAGTGTGTGTGTGTGTGTGATAAAATAAGTAAAACTAGAAAGAGTGAGACTGAGAGAGACAGCAAGAGTAGCTGAATACTTCAAAGTGAGTTCAAGGCATCTATGTAGATACAATCTTTTCTCTTAATGCTTCCCACTTAAATCCACAAGTATAATGGTGTGTGTTGACACACACACACACACACACACACACACACACACACACACACACACACACACACACACACACACACACACACACACACACACACACACACACACACACACACACACACACACACGTTAGTTTTAAACAAAGATTAATGGTGCAGTTAGAATTTAATCAAATCCACAGATTAACTTTGCACTGAAGTTTCGGAGGCGTAGAGGAGAAGAGAAGAAGAACATATTATGTGTCCATCTGTTCAGACTGGTGATTCCCTGTCTGTTACTTAGTCTCTGTTACTTAGGGTGAATAAGAATCTTTCTCCACTGTTAACTTTGCAGCCTCAAAGACAGGCTCTAGTCAGGAGAGGATAGGAGAGGACATAAAAAGATACACTTGAAGGCAGAGGAGATGAAGAGGAGAGGGGAGGAGAAGAGGAGATGAAGAGAAGATGAAGAGGACATAAAAAGGTGGAGCCGACAGCAAGAAGGATGACAGGAGGGACCAATAGGAAGAACGTGAACAGATTGATCACAACAGGAAACAGAAACGCTGAGAAATGGACGACAGCACAGACAGAACGAGAGATGAGTGATGGTGCTTCTGTTGTCGTCCGGAAGAGAACGAACATCTGTGTCTGGTCTGCACGCACGCACGCACGCACGCACGCACGCACGCACGCACGCACGCACGCACGCACGCACGCACGCACGCACGCACGTACGCACGCACGCACGCAAACACACCATCTGTGTCTTTTGCATTGTGTGTGAGCATCAAGTACAGGCTCGACAGTGTGCTTATCGGTGATAATCTCTCTGTCTACCGGTTTCCTTCAACACTGAGGCATCGTGAATTGCCCCCATTAGTGTGCGTACATTCCGTACAATCACCTACAATCATGTAGGATGTAATGTAACACACATACAGCTTCCCATAAACTGACACGGACATGCAAAGCACTTCATTTCATCCTCTTTGCGATCTAGTTGACTGAGCGCACAATGGAAGAGAAGATTCTCTCACACACACACACACACACAACAAAGGTACAGCTGTGGTGAATGTAAAGAGCTAATTGGATGCTAATGGATTCTAAACAAAGGAGCTCCACCCTGCGTTCTCTCTCCTCGCCTACAGACTTCATCCCCTGTTACACAACTGTTGTGACTGAGAGCCCCAGGCCCATATCCCTGACACACACACACACACACACACACACACACACACACACACACACACACACACACACACACACACACACACACACACACACACACACACACACACACACACACACACACACACACACACACACACACACACACAGAGCAATTCATTCGTGCATACAAATCAAAGTGAGTGTGTATTTGGTAGAAAGGTTACAATTCATTGGCGGATGGTTCCAGTGAGGTAATGTATTATCCTCCATTACACAGAGAACAGAACAGACAGCGAGAACAACCTGATTTCACACAAATCACAGCACGCTGTCTGACACGACATCAACCTGCTGCATCACCTCATAAACATCACCGCTGGGAGGAACCACAAACTATCAGTGTGGCTGTACAACACACCGTAAATAAGATGGGGTTTGGTACACCTCTGCGTCACATCTGTATGAGAGAGAGAGAGAGAAAGAGAGAAAGAGAGAGAGAGAGAGAGAGAGAGAGAGAGAGAGGTGTGGAGATTGATAGAGTGTATGGATATGGGGTCTGTTCCTACCTCTGAGTTCTCAGCACTTGGCCCGCCCACAGACACCTGGTTCACAGCGGGGTCCACCTCTGACGGAGAGTCTGGAACACAACACAACAGGCACGCACGCTCACACAGAGCTTAGAAATGGACATCCAGCAGAGTCAGAGTGACCAGCAATACTCAGGACTCATTATATATAGAAAAGGGAAGGAAACAAGGAAGTATTGTAGGGAAAGAAATGGAGGGGAGGTAATTGGGAGCGCAAGAAGGAACGTAGGTGAAATGCACCTATAGCTCTGACGCTAGTGGTTTCTCAACCAGTGTTGTGTGCTAAAGCCAGTGTCAGACATGATAACACATTGCATTTATACTGCCCATTCTACCTAGAATACACTCCAAATCATCTACTTCATCTACTATCATCTACTACTCACACACACACACACACACACACACACACACACACACACACACACACACACACACACACACACACACACACACACACACACACACACACACACACACACACACACACACACACACACACACACACACACACACACACACACACACACACAGTGCAGTGCAGGTAATCAGTGTGTAAGGCTCAGCAGTCCATTTCTCACTGTCTGTAGGCTACTCCATCATGACTGAAATAAATCACACATTTAGACTTTCTAACTTTCCGCTTTTTCTTTGTTCCTATAATGTCTGTCCTTCACACAAATCATTTAGTTTCTGACGATCTTAGTAAGTTATAAAATGTCCGTTGCCAATGAAGTGAATCAGTAAGCAGTAAAGGTCACCAGGCTTGAGAATCGAACCTGCGATTTGCTGCCAGGGCAGGCTGCGGTCTGATGGAGGCACAGCACAGAGATGACCTGAAGACAACAACATCAACATCATCAACAACACATTGTACCTGTCAGCAGGAAGTGCTCCTGGGTGGCTCCGGATAAAGATACATTCTCTCCCCTCGTTTATGCAGGCAACAGTGTTCATTATTCAGATGGTGGATGTGCATGCCTGTTCAGCTGCAAAAATAACGAGACCCTGCCTTCCACGGCTAATTAGTCTATAATTTACACATGCAGATTTCCTCTGAAAGAACGCACTTACACATACACTTACAAATGCGCGTACACACACACACACACACACACACACACACGCACACGCACACGCACACGCACACGCACACGCACACGCACACGCACACTTCTACAGTATTCATCGTGTATAGTTCATTAGACATGCTTGTACTCCCCATACATTAGTTATTACATAATTATGGAGAATGCACCAATACAGGGACTTTGTGTTTGGGTAGCTTAGCCGGTAGAGCTCTCTCCTTTGGACCACAAGGTCATGACTCATGGGTTCGATCCCGGGCACCGCCAACTCGGCGTATGAGCACGGCTCGGGTGCGGCAAGTAAGTACTGGAGCTGATGGTAGGTGTGGTGCTTCACCTCACTATTCCATCTCTCAGGGGTCTAGCCCATTGCAACGAGGATAGACTTGCAACAATAAGCCTCTCCGACCTACTTCCTAACTAGATACCTGCCAGGGATGGGACCAGGGTTGCCAGATCTGATCAAGCTCACAACGCGGCGCATCGCGACACGTTGTGAGCTTGTAGATCTGCTATTTTCAAATAGCTGATGTATATGTTAAAGGGCACATGTGGCCCATAGTTACTTATTTTGGGCTGGTTTTCCTAGGCCTGGTTTCTTGTTTCTCTCACAGAATCTGGCAACACTGGATGGGACCAGTAGGTATGTTCCTAACTGATCTACCAATGATGAGACCAGTAGGTATGTTCCTAACTAGAGACCTACCAGGTCCCTAATTCGGGGTAATTTGACCCAATGTAATGTGAAGCTGAGCAGCAGACACACAAAATCAGCCAATCAATATGCTGACCAGCTAATCAATCATCCCCCTTCACCTGGCCAATCCAATGATTACCTCACCACTAAAGCCAGCCCGCTGCCTCAATATCCAATCAGGTCTCTTGGTGACCATGGGTTAATGAGCGTGGACATCTATGGATGAATTAATGTCTATTTAACACAAACAATATCGATATTGTGTGTGTGTGTGTGTGTGTGTGTGTGTGTGTGTGTGTATCATACTGTCATAGTAGTGGAGCGGCTAAATGCTTTTTATTGGCAGAATCTTTCAGTTGATGATAAAAGCGTGAAAATTGGCATGAGCAGTCTCCATGGGTCACTTGACAAGAAAATTGTCCGAGGCAGTTGTAATTTCAAGATGGCGGCCATTTTTCAAGATGGCCGATACCTTAGTGAGCAGTTAAGTGATATGATGGTTCATTTGGTGATACAAGCATGAAAATTGGCATGAATAGTCTCTGTGGGTCACTTGACAATAGGCCACCCACAGCTACTTCACATTTCAACATGGCGGCCATTTTTCAAGATGGCCAACACTTTAGTGGAGCATTTAAGTTATATAATGGTTCATTTGGTGATACAAGCATGAACATTGGCATGAGCAGTCTCTGTGGGTCACTTGACAATAAGCCACCCACAGCTACTTGAAATTTCAAGATGGCGGCCATTTTTCAAGATGGCCACCACCTTAGTGGAGCAGTTAAGCTTAAGATACAAGCATGAAAATTGCCATGAGCCGTCTCAAAAGGTCATTTGACAAGAAACCCCACAACCACCGCTTGAAATTTCAAGATGAATGCCGCCCGCCATGTGGATCTTTAAATGATACCTTTTCTCATATAAATATATTGGGTTCCTCAAAAAGCTCTGTCAAGAGAGGTTGTTTGACTGTGTTTTGTCTGACTACTCGCCCACGACCAGTCCAGTTTGGTAAAACCTGTCAGGAGTTGCCTCCCACCGGCATAGCTCTCAGGGTTCACTGAGGTACACAAGCTCCCTTACCACGACAAGGTAACAGTCACAAGGGCGGATTTATTTTTTATTTTTTAACTAACAGCCATTACATGTGTCAAATAAATACTAAGAAATGGGGAAACAAAAAATATGACTAATAAATGAGCACAGTTGTGGTGCTGATTAGCACAGTTGTGGTGCTGAACGGACAGTGCTCCAAAATTATAATTGAGCAATGGCTAATACTGAATGGCAGTAGCCACGGAACCATGACAAACTATACTAAGGAACTAAACTGAAAATATGCTTCACCGTTACGTATGGCAGTGGAAGGCAGTGGAAGCAATGTTACAAAGTAACAACTGAAAATTACACACTAATAGACTGGTGACAAAGTAAAACATGATGCACTGATGTCGCGAGGGGAAGCCGAGCCATAGGCTTACACTTGAAAACACAGAGGACAACGGGGAATAACTCTGGCAAAATAAACATGCCAATAGGTTCTAGCAGGGGCAACTATATAGGCATGTGCAACTGAGTCCATATCTGAAGCACTTACTGTACACCTTCCAGTACATGCCTTGGTGCACCCACATTTGGTCAACTCCCAACAACTCTCCGCAATAGGTGGAAGTGGAGTCCAGAAGACTTTCCACTTCTCATCCTGTTCCACCCATCCCCAGTCAGATGGCTCGGCATTTGTGGATGTCGCTTCAATGCCTGTCCCCACACGTATCCAGCCTCATAAGAAGCACGTTTGGCATGCTCTTTGAGTGCTGCTTGAGTTGGTGGGATCAAGTCATAATGTCTTTGCTTTCTGGCAAAGAGATCAAGATGTAGATGCTCTCTTTTGGGCCCTTTCCAGCTCTGTGATGTTGAACCTAAGTTTACAGCTTAAATTATATTTTGCTCTGTTTCTTGTCAATGTGCTTTCTATGCCATCACCTTCATCTAGTCGGGTTAGACTAAGTAAGATAGGTAGAGCATTGATCTTATGAAATAATGGAACATTTCTTGCAATGGTATCATAACCAGTACGATCTTGCTCTCTGTTGAATAAACTCGGCTGAATGAGTTTTTCCTTGGTGACCTGCTGACAAATGAAACATCTGTCCCAGTTAGTTTTCTCAACTGTTATGATGGCTTCTGCCATGTCTACAGCATAGGCCGAGGGTTTATCCCTTTACCACCTTTTACCAAGCACTTTGATGTATGGGATACAACTAAGTTCGTGCCTTAACCCTACACCTAGTCCGATCGTTCATCCAATGCCATTTAAATCCTGTGCGATCTGTACACCATCCGGTTAACTAAAACCCCATTAACCTTGGCTCGGCTCTCCCGCGCTGGCACAACCTGTCAATTCAGGTGCGGCTATCTAATTGTTTTGGGGTAAATTAGACAGCATTTGGGGTACTAACTTTCAATTAGCTGACATTGAACCCCACTCTGAGTTTAACAGCAGTGATATATCACCAGTGTGCCCTGGTAGTGCGGATATTCACTCTTATCTAATCTATCTATGATCAACAAAACTGTATTGTGATGTGTTAAAAGTTGTTCTTTAGCATAATAACAATAATCGTATAATTGTCCTTAATGAAAAAAAACATACATTTCTATGAGAAAATGTATCTTTTGAGGATCCAGGGGGCGGCCATCTTGAAAATAGAAATTTCAAGTGGATGTGAGTGTTTTCTTGTCAAGCAACCCTTAGAAACTGCTCATGCCAATTGTAATGCCTGTATCAACAAATAAACCATTATATAACTTAATTGCTCCACTAAAGTGTTGGCCATCTTGACAAATGGCCGCCATCTTGAAATTTCAAGTAGCTGTGGGTGGCCTATTGTCAAGTGACCCACAGAGACTGCTCATGCCAATTTTCATGCTTGTATCACCAAATAAACCATTATATAACTTAATTGCTCCACTAAAGTGTTGGCCATCTTGAAAAATGGCCGCCATCTTGGAAATTCAAGTAGCTGTGGGTGGTCTATTGTCAAGTGACCCACAGAGACTGCTCATGCCAATTTTCATGCTTGTATCACCAAATAAACCATCATATCACTTAACTGCCCACTAAGGTGTCGGCCATCTTGAAAAATGGCCGCCATCTTGAAATTACAACTGCCTCGGACAATTTTCTTGTCAAGTGACCCGTGGAGACTGCTCATGCCAATTTTCACGCTTTTATCATAAATTGAAAGATCGTAGCACTTAGCTGCTCCGCTATAGTCCAGACAGTGTGTAAGAGTCACATTGATGATTCCTTCCGAGTTGGAGGCGATGCATCCTGCAGGCTGACCGGCTGAACCTGCAGACCTCCGGACTCCAATAACATGAACCGTGGGATCTGAACTGAGCCATTTGCCATGACCCCCCCCCCCCCCCCCCACACACACACACACACACACTCACACACACACACTAATTGGAATATCCACTAATGAGGCGACACAAACCCACTGTCCTCTGCCTCCATGTATAAATATGGATGCCGGCATAATTATATATTGACTGGAAGGCATGCATGGGCAGTAAGGGTAAGGGTGGCAGCAGAGGTAAAAAAAAAAAACCACAGTGAATAAAACATGTTGTGAGAGGAGGAGAGCAGAGATCCAGAAGACTAAACAGCTCACAGTTCATACCAAATACACAGACCGTGTGTGTGTGTGTGTGTGTGTGTGTGTGTGTGTGTGTGTGTGTGTGTGTGTGTGTGTGTGTGTGTGTGTGTGTGTGTGTGTGTGTGTGTGTGTGTGTGTGTGTGTGTGTCTGTCAGGTATGACCTGTGCTCAATCTATTTGTGCTCTTTGGGGGTATTAACCTGTAGGCTAATGTATATACATTACTGGTGTGAAGTTACTGTAACATAACTGTAAAGGCAAGTCAATTACGGTATGTAAAATAATGTAATGTTTAAAAAAAAGGCCCATCGAAAGGCCTCATGGGCCTCAGAAATGTCGTTGCAGGGCCCCCATTGACATTTTCGCCTAGGGCCCCGACAGACTCTAGGATCGCCCCTTGTTAGAAGAGGCCAGGGGCGTGCACAGATAGACTCTAGGTGGTGCTAGAGCACCTGCCCTTTGCCCTCTTGACCAGAAGTGCTCTTTTGAAGAAAAGAAAAAAAAGTTTTTTTTCTTTTCAGTTTACAGCAGGGGTCTTCAACAGGGGGTCCGGGACCCCTAGGGGGTCCTCAGAGTTACTACAGGGGGTCCGCCAAATCTTTATGTGATATGATTTTTCTTTTTACCATAACCACTCGAAACCTAGCATCCCTTTTCTGAGGAGAACTTTAGCCAAAAATAGCAGATCTACAAGCCCACAACGCCTCGCGCTGCAAGGCGTTGTGGGCTTGTAGATCGGCTATTTTTGGCAAAGAGGTATAGGTGTAGAGGGAAAAAAGAGCAGACCAAGTCAACAAAAAAAAGTATAATTTACTTGGGCACCTGCCCCTCAAAATGTCTGTGCACGCCACTGAAGAGGAGAGGAGAGAGGAGAGGAGAGGAGAGGAGAGGAGAGGAGAGGAGAGGAGAGGAGAGGATGAATTGGCAGGAAGGAAGAATGGGAGCAAAGAGGAAGCAGAATGACAGAGCAATTACAACATATTACATCCATCAGTTCACGTGTCAATGAGGCATGGAATGAATGATGACAGTTTGTATATCAGAGCAGTCGTTCCCACTCAGCACAGAGGTGCATCACTCTGTCACCCTGCATGTAGAATATGCATATGCTGATGGCGAAAGGGCTTCAGAAAGGAAAGCAAACGAAACACTGAGAAATGTGTCGAGGTAAACAGCGTCATAAACCCCCACTCATGGTGCAGGTGTGTGGCAGCAGAAATACTACAACACACCAATAACTATCCTCACCGCTTGGCTAAGCAGCCAGAGAGCAACAAATCATGTTTACTAGGGACAAAAGAAAGAATGAATCATGGCTCACAAAGCTTCAGCACACGCTCATGTTCATGCACACATGTGTTTGTGTGTACAGAATAAAACACAATTCGATATCTTTGTCCTTTCAAACTATCATTTTCTGTCACAGAGGACAGTTCTGGTGGAGATTAAAAAAAATAATACAATAAAATACCAACCATTCTCTCTACAAACCCACATCCTGTTCTAATATTAGCTGATAATATTAGTACTCCAATATGGATCTGGTCTGAACCCAGTGGGAGTTATGGAAACAATGTGAATAAAATCTATGAGTTCAAAAGCACAGCACAGATGGTGTGTGTGTGTAGAAAGAGAACAGCACATGATTTGGCAACACGCAAACCGAAAGCGAAACCTAACTGCAACACGCAAACCGAAAGCGAAACCTAACTTTTTGGAGACCCCGACAGACACACAGACACACACACAACCACTTTGCCAATTGCATATATAGACGTATGCTTAAGCAGACAAACACTTATACAATACTAATCATAGTAACAGTAACTAATATCTATACTTAAAGTAGCAAGTACTGTCGCAATAGCAGTCACATCATGACAAATGTACAAGATACCTTGTATCCATGTATTATAATATATAGTTTCACTGTTATATGTTATACTATAGCAGCTGTGAGTATATGTGTTTTTTTCTTCTTCATAGTTTTTTTTAATCTTTTAGTCTCTTTTCTTCATGTCCCTATTTATGGCTCTAACACCTGCCGGATAGAAGCTTTTTCCGAGCCTGGAGCCCTGGGCTTTGAGACACTTCAAGCACTTTCCATTCTTGTCTTCCATGATGTTTTTTTATCCCTCCACAGGCATCTGGCAGCACCAGGGGGCTTCCTGTGGTAGTGTGGTATGCTCAGTCGAATGCAACACCTTTCTAATAAGGACTTGCAGGTCCCGAGAGTGGCTATATGTCCATACCAGACGGTGATGCTCCCCGCCACCAAGCTGACTACTGTGGTCAGGCAATTAAGACGTCCAGGACCCAGGCATTCATAGCCAGGTTTAGACCCAGGTTGGCCAGTAATTGTCTCGCCAGCCTGGCATAGGTAATCATTCAGTTCAGCAGAGGAGGGGTTCTTGGGTACAGCAGGGACAATGACGGACCTCTTGAAGCAGCAGGGGACCACGGACTGAGCAAGTGAGAGGTTGAATATCATTGTGGACACGGTTCACGGCTGCTTTCCTCATGTTCAACCTTGTCAGCACCCTCCGCACGTCCCTCTCAGAGAGGATTAGCGTGTCAGCCTGTAACAGGAGTGCAACTCTCTCTTCCTGCAGTGATCATCACCCTTCCATTTCTGCCAGGTGCTGGGATGTTATTCCACCCATGAATAAGCACAGGTCTCCGCCAGGTCAGGTACGTTATTGTGGCCTCCTGGTGGCGCTATAATAGGCCAATGTGAAAAGGGTGCCATTTGTTCAAGGGCTTTTCACTGCAATCGGACACTGCATTCATGATTTGAGGCATTTTGTTGCAAAAATGTGTTTTGCAAAATTAGACCTGCTGGTGGCGCTATAACAGGCCAATGTGAAAAGGGTGGCATTTCTTCCTCGGCCTAATAGAAATGTGCATGTGAAATTTCACGTAAATCGCAAACTGCTACTGATTTGAGGCATTTTGTTCAAAACGGACCAATCCTGCAAACTTTGGAAGCCAATCTTAGGCAATCAGGATGGTATATGGGAATTCGGATAAATCCGTGTTGATCACATGACTATAGAGATACTGTGTACCGATTTGTGTGATGTTTGGACAAAATCTGTAGGAGTAGTATCAATAAATGTGTTTTGCCCATATCGGCCTCCTGGTGGCCAATATGAAAAATTTGGGCCAGAGGTTCTGAATTGGCATCCAGGGAGTGTGCGTGCACAGTTTCGCAGCGGCCGGGCCAACAGTGCCAGAGATTAGCTGCTAACGGACGGACAGGACGGACGGACAGGACGGACGGACGGACGGACGGACGGACGGACGGACGGACGGACAGGGGGTAAAACATACTCTCTCACCATGCCTTTCGGCCTGGCGGAGACAAAAAGCGATCTGAATCATCTTTTTAAGCAAAACCTACATGTAATGTTGATTTTAACAGCGCACTGGTTTAAAGTAGTATGACTTGTTTTATACTGCGTTTTCTGAAGTCCATGTGGGAGGGGCGCACTTTATGTGATTATTTTGCCCTGGGCGCCACATTTCCTCGCACCCAGGTGTTTACGCGTGCATACGTGCTTGCGTACGCGCATGTGTGCCGATACTCTATATAGGCTGGAGAGGAGAGGAAAGGAGATGAGAGATGATGAGGAGAGGAGAGGAGAGGAAGGAAGGAGAGGAGAGAAGAGGAAAGAAGGAAGGGAGGAGCGGAACTGCTTTGATCTCTGCTTTGAAGGGAAGAGGAAATGCTGGTAATTTACTCCCACTCTCTCTCTTTATTCATTCTTTTGTTTTAATCTGACAGGAAAAGGAACAGAATCATATCCTGCTGTCATGAAGTACGACAGGCACGCACGCACACGCACAGACACACACACACACAAAAAAAAAAAACAACACTAGGAATGATGAGTGGCAAAAAGGTATCATTAATGAAGAAGATGAGTGTCAGGAAGAGGAAGAGATAAAAGAAGGCTGGGGAACACACACACACACACACACACACACACACACACACACACACACACACACACACACACACACACACACACACACACACACACACACACACACACACACACACACACACACTTCCATCCAACTCTTCACTCAGACTGCGGCATCAAACATCAACAGAGTGAATTTCCTTCCCTTACGCTGCGTTCAGACTGGTAGACACAAAGCTTGGTACAGGCTACCATTCATTTTCAATGGAAGCCAGCGCCATGACGATACAAAGTGACACCCGACGTCTGTAGCTGCTACAAAACCTTGCTTCAACCGCAGCTACAAAGCTACAAAACCACCAAGTGTTGTTTAAACACTTCTCTCTCCACACAATTCCTTCTTCTAATGGGGGAAAACAAATTATTCAGCCAGTTCTGTGTTCTGCTTTATATTTGTCTCGCTCGTCGGATGGACGCTTGATGTCAACGAGTGTGTTGATCAACACTTCAACAGCGACTCGGCGACAGATACGATGCGTAGTTTTGTAGCTTTGCTTTTGTAGATGCCAGTGTGAACACAGCATAAGCCAAGATCCCGGTACATGAATTGGGAGGCCAGAAGAAAAGAAGTCTCCTACCGGAACCGCCGCTAGTCATCAAATTATTGGCTTAGGAATGTGACAAAAATGCATGAATTCAAGTCTCCATGGGACTTTTGGGGGTGAACTATCCCTTTAAGTTTTCATAGGTATTTCTATAGACGAATCCATGGAGCGCTGCCCTGCGCGCAGCCATTGCTGCGGTGTCAACGCCTACAGGCAGCTACAGGCAGCGCGTCTGTGGATTCGTCTATAGGCTTTGTGAAGCAAAGTGTTTCTACAGTACAAGCAAGTCACTGCATTCATTATGTCGTTTCAGAGTGTTACATGGTTCTGTAAAACAATACAGCAATGCACTGATGTAAACATTTGATGCACTTGTACTTTTGAATACTTAAGTGTTATTAAAACCATACTAGTACTTTATTTTACTTTTTTTTAATGAACAGCTAGTTGAGTAATATTTGACCAGGAGTATTTATACTTTGACTCAAGTACTGGGGTTGAGTGTTTTGACAGCAGAGGAGGGGACGTGATCCCCAGTGAGACAGATTGTGCAGAAGACGGATGGTGGGTGGAACTGCTGATAAATACATTCAGGGATCATAGAAAAAACATAATGACATTTATTTATATTTATTCAGACTTTTTCAAACCCCTACTGTGCGTATGTGTCACTTTTACTTTGGTTCATTTGACAGTGATGGCACACAATCATTAATAAAACATTTCTGTAAACTCTGTAGCTAGAAGCTATACTTTAGGTTTTCGAGAATCTGTCATCTGCCTGTCTGCATCTTAATTCAGTTTGATTTGTTTTCATTCTTCCCATTCGTTCCTCATTCTTACCTGTCTCTACATCTGAGTACTTTCACCTAATACAGGGGTCTTCAATGTTTTCAGGCCAAGGACCCCTTGGCTGAGAGCGAGATAAAGCAGGGACCCCCATTATATATTGTATAGAATATTCATTTTTTCATGGATTTCATAGGCTTGTGGCACGGAATTGTTTCACAGCACTATCATGTTGGATTCATGTTAATGTGTATTTCCAGACATTTAACCATGCACTTAAACAAGGGAACCAGGAGACCTGGTACTGCCAGACCCCTAGTGGTTGAAATCTGAATGGCCGGACTTCGCATGACGTGTGTGCAGAGGAAAAGAGGGACAGACCGAGAGGAAAAGAGGGACAGACCGACCGACAAAGCCTCATGTAGGCCGACCCCTTGGGTCTGGCAACAATACTTAGTATACCTGACCTTTCACTCTGTACTTAGCCTGCTCTTTTTCACCCCCTATACTAAACCACTTTGCCAAAAATAGCAGATCTACAAGCGCACAACGCCTCGCAGCGTGAGGCGTTGTGTGCTTGTAGATCTGCTATTTTTGGCTAAAGTTCTTCTCAGAATAGGGATGCTTGGTTGAAGTGGTTAAGGTAAAAATCACACAAAGATTTGGCAAAGACGAACACAGGGAAGTACAGTTCAATACAAGGTCTGTTAAGAGGATTTTAAACCCAAGAAAGCCTATGGCTTGTTTGAATTGGGGTCCTTTGTACTCAATTCATTGAAACATTTAATGACAGACAAATATACCCTACTTTGCAAAAACATGAAAATATGTACAGCAAGAGTCTCTCTCTCTTATGTCCTAGGACTAGAACCAGATGGGGACCTCATGTCATTTATTAATTGCCCCTGATGTCTGTGTTTTGTATGGCACAATTGCACGGGATAAGCAAAGGCTGTATTTTACTTGAAATGACTGACATTACTATCCATTATCCTCAAATGGGAACAAATGGATCCATTTGGTTCCATCTGTACACTCTCTGAGTTAACGTACAGTACCTGGACAATGATCATCATTGAAATTGAACCTCAGATTACTGACATGCCAAATTGCACCAGAAAGCCATTATCAGATGTCGTCCTTGTTCGCCGAAATATGGTAGTGTGTAGGTCATTTGGCCTGGAATTATTACTTTACAAATTACACACACGGCAGATTCGTATTGGATTAAGACCTGGAACGCATCTCTGTCACTTTAGATTTCTTTGGCTATTCAAAAATAGCAGATATACAGGCTCATAGCGCGGCACCGAGTGCCGCACTATGAGCTTGTAGATCTGCTATTTTTGAAAAATCGTGAAAAAATATTTTTTGTATTTTTTTCAAAAAACTGTTAGGATTTAGATTTTTTTTAAAGAATCGCCTCAGGTCTTAATGGGTTAAAGGTAGTCCGGGAGACTTCGCCTCAGCGCCTGGACAGCAGGGGCGCGGCCACTGCGTTCTGATTCAAATCAACAGCCAATGAAGAAAAGGGGGCGGGATCCACATGCAGTGGGTGTTGCATGTAAATAGGAGCGACGGGAAGCAATTTCTCCTTGGGAAATTGCGGCCGCCATTGTTGTGTACTGCTGTTTGCCTCTCGTCGGACTGTTTAGACGAGTTGCACAGCTCTCAGACCGGTAAGAGGCGCGTCCACTCAGATTCTGAGCGTAAATTACGTCCCGCCCACAAATACCGGGGCTCTGGCCCAGAAGTTTCCTCTCCCCTCCCGTTTGTATGCGAGAGCTGGCGAAAACTTCTGGGAACTCAGATTAGGTTAAACGTAATACTAGTTCTGTGTGAATAGGGCTTTACTGTCAGTGTGCGTTTGTACAGACAGCTTCCTCCTGTCAGTATAGGAATAGAGGGCAGCAGACACCATGTTGTGTGATCCACTCTTCTGTACTTTTCTTTTCTCATCTGTTCTTTTGTCTATATGTGACGTTGTCACACATTCATCTTTCTTCAGGAGTGTGGGGGGATCTAATTTAATCTTTCTCCCTCCCTTTTACCTCTATATTCAATTTGCCCTTTCTTATCACCCATCCGTCTGCCGTTTTTTGGGTTTTTTGATTGTTTCTTTACCTTGCCTCATGACG